>NC_140243.1:12416006-12426006 GCF_949987555.1 Borostomias antarcticus | reverse complement strand
CCCGGGAGCTCTACCGGACCAAACCCTATGGCCCGGGAGCTCTACCGGACAAGACCCCATGGCCCGGGAGCTCTACCGGACAAGACCCCATGGCCCGGGAGCTCTACCGGACAAGACCCCATGGCCCGGGAGTTCTACCGGACCAGACCCCATGGCCCGGGAGCTCTACTGGACCAGACTCCCTGGCCCGGAGCTCTACTGGACCAGACCCCCTGGCCCGGGAGCTCTACTGGACCAGACCCCATGGCCCGGGAGCTCTACAGGGCTGCTGGTTTGGGCTCATCCAGCCTCCTGCAGTCCGGGGGGGTGAGGGGAGGAGAGAGGGGGAGAGGAGAAGAGGGGGGGAGAGGAGGATAGGGGGGGGAACTGCTGTGTGGCTGACGCATTAGCAAGGCGGCATGGAGAGAGAGGTGTGTGTGTGTGTGCGTGCGTGTGTGTATGTGTGCGTGTGGACATAAGCCACAAATCAATCACGGTGATTACTGGATTACTAGCCTATTCTACTCCTCTACCCTTCTATCATCACATCATCTGACACACGCACGCACGCACGCACGCACGCACGCACGCACGTATGGGGGGTGAAATGTGCCATTTCTTACCGCACGGAGCGAACTGAGCTGCATACGGAGCTGACAAACGTACGCACGTACGTGAGTGAAATCCATTCGACTCCCATTGTATTTGATAGGAGGACTGACGTGACTCACGACATTTTGTCCTAGCGACGGCGGCGGCCTGAAGTAAGTCAGCAATGTGTGCATGGGTCGCGGCATTCGCGTGGCTCACGTTAGCTCCCGTAATTATGGCCCGTGTGGATTTGCTAACTGAGAAGACAAACCTGACGAACGTCGCTACTTGACCACGAGTGGTATTGCGAACGTAGCTGACGTCGCTACTTGACCACGAGTGGTATTGAGGAACGTCGCCGTCACCATCAGGTTACTTAAGCTGCTAGTTCTCTTGTTAGCTCTGATATGGCTAGCCAGCCTCCGTCCAGTGAGATCAGTGATATGACAACTTAACGTTAGATTATTGAGCCTAAATAATAGCAGGCTACTAACAGATAACCTGGTTAATATATGTTATTATTCCTACTATTGTGCTTACTGTGTGTTGCTGACAAGATAAATTATGTTATATTATTATTGCCACCGTCATTTGGCTTAGCTTATGTTCTCCAGCCACGCCAAGTGCTGTGGTAGTAGCTAACTCACTGGTGTTATATTTATTTACATTGTCCCTGCATCCTGTCTAATATGTCTCCATCTGTGTTATGCACCATGGGCCGAAAGAAAATTCGTAGTATATTGTGAAGTAGGCTCCTTGGCAAAATAAATGTTTTTTGATCCTGATAGCCCAGTAGGCTTTCTGTCAGCCTCTTATGTCATAACCTGCTGTTTTTATTATTATTTCGTTTTACACTACATTTTATCTATATCCTATGTGTGTAGCCTAGTTGTGGCCTATATTATTCGTTTTTATGTAACGAAATACATTAAATAAATGATGGTGCAGGAATGCAATGGTGCGCGCAGCACACAAACAGGCAAATCATTCGACATAGTAAAATAATAACAACAACAATAACAATTAGGCTACAGATATAAAGGGACCTAAAGGGCAAAGGCAATGTTTTCTGTGCACTAAAGTAAGCTTAGGCTAGGCCTAACACGTTATACATACTGTATATAGCCTACCAGAAGTTTAGTGCCGTGCATTTATTAATCGGATAGCCTTTGTCTATAGGCGTATTTGACAGTCCTGGAAAAAGCCCTGATAGCCTACCAAAATGAAAAGAAAATCATTAGTGGCCGCTGTTGTCTGTATTTTGTTATTGTATTTTGTGGCCTGTGTGTAGTTGTAGCCATACTTATTATTC
Organism: Borostomias antarcticus; assembly: GCF_949987555.1. Classification (NCBI taxonomy): domain Eukaryota; kingdom Metazoa; phylum Chordata; class Actinopteri; order Stomiiformes; family Stomiidae; genus Borostomias; species Borostomias antarcticus. Next base: position 12,424,124 of record NC_140243.1, on the reverse strand, counting down.
CTACAATGAAGTAGGCTACACCACCACCATTTAAGATTCAATCTCTGGTCTGAATGGGTAGGCTATGTATGGAAACATACTTTTTGGCGCGATCAGCTACAGCTCTCTAATCCAACTTGAACTTGTCTTTTTACAGTTTACTGAGTCTTTGTACAATAAAGCAATGGTTGCTATGGTTATGAAAAAGCGCACTTATGCCAGGGTATATGGTGCGTTCGTTTATAACTGGGAGGTGGCAAATTGAACTCGCACTTCCTCGTCGCAAATTCGGATATGTTTCTCAGCCTCCAGTTGCCGGCTGATGTCAATATCATATCATCATCATATCATTCGCTATAGCTCGAATGCACACAGGTCGGAGGGAGGTATTTTGCCACTTGCGACTTGCCACGTCCGACCACAAACGAACGTAGCCTACCATTAAACAGCAACTACAGAAATGTAGGTTAGCCTACATGGATGCAAAGCATTAACGAGCAAAAAAAGGAACTACTGGTCTCGCCGTCTCACTTGTAAAGTCGGGATAGCCACGTTAACTGACGGCGACGACGTGTTTACTCAGCTACTTTAGGGAATACAGTAGGACCCCACTCATCCGAACATAAGAGATCCGAACCTCCCGGTCTACCGGTAGAAAAGCCCACCAGCTATCTGGTTACTGGTGGGCTTTTCATTACAGTACTGTACCCTACTGTGAATAAAAACAGAACTGTATGTAGACCTACATGTTGCTTGTAGGCTGTAGTCTACTGTCACGTTTCATTTCTTTGTTACTCTAATGTCGAGCGCAAAACGCAAACGAGTCTGCTGCGCGAGAGCTGCATTCCTTGGTAGCCAGAAAGCGCGTCAGCAACCTGAAGCAGAGGAGCAGAGAGTCATTTTTCGTTCCCAGTTAATGGACTTCAGGAACACAGACGTGTTGTAAGCATGTAGATTAGCCTACTAGACCTACTGTATTTGTTAAATAATAGTCTACAGCCTAGGCCACGTTAGTCTACATCTGTTGTTTTAGAGACTTTCTTTTAGGCTACAATAGCCTAAGACGCGACAACTTGTCTGTCATTTCATTTATTTATTTATTGATTACCATTTGCTCTAATTGTTCTAATGTTGGGTTGTTTTAGGCTATACCATGTTGTTCTGCGAATACAGTAGCCTATCGATACAGCGTAAGCCTCATTTGAGAATAAAGTACTGTATTTGATCAAAGCACGCACTCAAGTGGAAATTCGGTTATTTTATTATAGGCTACCGGCCTATATGAGTTTAGTTGGCTATTTGATTGCAATTTTGATGCATTTTCACAAGTAATTAAGGGTATTTATTGGTCTATTATGAGTCTATATGAAACAAGTATACCACTTATTGAATTTGGTGCATTTTAACATATGTTCCAGTCATCCGGACATTTCAGAGATACAAACGACCTGCGGTCCCGTTGGGTTCGGATGAGTGGGGTCCTACTGTAGCACAAGTGCTCACGTAGCGACGTTAGCTACGTATGCGAATAGCACACGTGCTCAAGTAGCGACGTTAGCTACGTATGCGAATAGCACACGTGCTCAAGTACCCCCGGCCCTGACGAGCGTTTGCTGGGTTAGCTACGTTAGTGAATAGCACACGTGGTCACGTGGGGACGTTCGTCACGTGTGTCTGCTCAGTTAGCAAATAAGTGGCACTTTCCACCCCCCATACGCACGCACGCACGCACGCACGCACGCACGCACGCACGCACGCACGCACGCACGCACGCACACACACACACACACACACACACACACACACACACACACACACACACAGAATAACCTATAGACCCCCTGATGCAGAAGGGAAAACACCTCCATCAACACCATCCGCTCAACTCCTCCAGTCACTGACTCGGCCAGAGAGAGAGAGAGAGAGAGACTCCCTCATGACTTCAACTCACACAGGATGAGGAGCAAGAGAGAGAGAGAGAGAGAGAGAGCGGGAGAGAGACAGAGAGAGAGAGAGAGACCTTTGACTTTTAGTAATCCCTTTATTGGTGCAATAAAATGAAGTTAAAATCAAGGTTCAGGCCATTTCACAACATATAAAATATCAAACAAAACGTCACACAACCAAGTGCACATCTTCCACAACACACATTAAAACGCCAGCAATAGAATGTTATTAGCTACCGTACATAACACCCCCCCTCCACATTGAAGGTCATTTAAAAAAAAAAAACTTACTCCACCCTCAATCGAGCTGCCACTAGCCCCCTGACCATCGGTTCTGGATCCACAGACCCCGCCCCTCTAATCCCATTCCTCCTAGTCAGCCAGATTGCCATCTTTGCCTCCGCAACCAGGAAATTCACCAAACTGACCCTCTCGCGTCTTGCCCCACTATAGCTTGGCCCCAGAACAAAACTGCACTCCTCAAATTCCTCCCCCAGCCCCACCAACCACCGCCTCACCAGCTGGAACAGCCTCCCCAACCTAGAACATCTCATCCACAGGTGTTCCAGGGTCTCCTCCTCCCCACAGAAGGGACAGCTACTTGCCACTCCTGGATCAATACATGCTTTGTGTCTGTTTGTGGCCACAGCCCCGTGCACAATCCTCCACTGGAGATCTGCAGTCCGTTTCTCAGTGGGGGGTCTGTACAGGGACTTCCAGCTGCATCGCGGGGACACCCCCGGTGGAAACACCCCCGACCACCTCGACTCTGACAGACCGGCCAGCAAGTCCACGTGCAGGACCTTGACCGTAACATTGTACAGTCCTTTTTTGGACACAACGCCGAAGTGGCCCAGCACAGGTACCCCAAAGGACAGAAGGGCCCCCTCCTCCTCCACCCGCTCCTCCACTCCTGCAGCCACCCACAACTGTGGAAAGAGCAGGCTCCTCTGTGACGCTCCTCTGACCGCCTCTCGCTCCAGCGCCACCCTGAAGCTCCCTGGGAGAGATCGCATCACCTCCTGCAGCATCCTCTGCATGACCCGAGCAGACCTCAGCCCAGTCTCTTGGCTCAGGGTAGTGGCAGTCTCCTCATGGCGACAGACTCCAGCACCCTTAACCGCATCAAACAGTTATGGAACAACGGTTCCACCCCTCCGTCACCATACGGCTCCAAGCCCCTCCTCTCAGCCTTGACCACCCTCTGATCTATCAGGCCCGACCACCCTCTGATCTATCAGGCCCCGACCACCCTCTGATCTATCAGGCCCTGACCACCCTCTGATCTATCAGGCCCTGGTCACCCTCTGATCTATCAGGCCCTGACCACCCTCTGATCTATCAGGCCCTGGTCACCCTCTGCCACCGGAAGGTACAGGACAGCAGGTCTCAGCCAATGGTGCTCAGACCAGAAAAAGTTAATGAGTCTCTTTTGCACCTCCCTCAGAAGCTGGTCAGGCGGCTCCAGCACGCTGAACCAGGTGCCAGAGCATCGAGGCGACCAGGTTGTTCACCACCAGAGTCCTCCCCCTGGACGACAGCTGTGGCAGGACTCATGTCCAGTGAGACAACCAAGCACATATCTTTTCCAAGAGTCCCTCTCAGTTCTTACTCTGAAACTCCTTGCTCCCCAGATAAACCCCCAAACACTTAAGACCCTCCCTGCTCCACTTCAGCCCTGGTGGGTAGAAGCTTCACCCAGTTAGTGAACGTAGTGCCCACCCCAAAAGCTTCAAGAGTTTTAAACAGGTAGCCATGATCAACCCTATCAAAGGCTTTCTCCTGATCCACAGAAAACAGAGCAACATCTACTCCCTGCAGCTTTGACAGATCAATCACATCCCTGATCAGAAACAAGTTGTCCATAATAGTCCAGCCAGGTACCCAGTATGTCTGTCTGCGGTGCACAATGCTCCCCACACAGCCTTTTAGTCTGTTAGCAAGGCACTTTGCTATGATTTTGTAGTCCAGACAAAGTAGTGAAACAGCCCTCCAGTTCTTCAGAAGCCCCAAGTCCCCTTTTTTGGGCAGCAGTGTCAGAACCGCCCGTGTGCAGCTTGTTGGCATTGTCCCCTGATGAAAACAGTTTTTAAAAACTACGCTGAAATCCGACCCCAACACCCCCCAGAAGCGCTGGTAGAACTCCGCAGGAAGTCTATCGATGCCCTGGACTCCCTCCCCCCCCCCCCCCCCCATCAGCTGTTGAACAGCAGCACTCAGTTCATCCAGGGAAAGGCTTGAGTCCAGTGAGGCTGACTCTGCATAGAACTCAGCCGACAGTCTTCTCATCTCTGCAGGGTCGGTTGTTATTCCCCCACCCGGGGTCTTCAGATGCAACATTCTATTATGCTGCCTGTTTTCGCTCTAATTTGGAAAAAAACGAGGTTGAAGCATCCATGTCATTAATAGAGGCTATGCGCCCCTTGACCATAGCCCCCTTCTCTTTCTCCTGGAGGAACGTCCCCAAAGCCCTCCTCTTCTTCTCCCAGTTTCCATCTCCAACATAACCCCTCCCATTGATCACCTCTTCCTCTATCCTGGCAATCTCCTTTTCCAGATTGTTTGTCAAACTCCGCCTTCCTTTCCTGCCAGTTCTTCCAGAAAATCGTGGTCCTTCACCAGCCTTACATTGAAATGCCAATACGGGCTTTGTGAGGGGGCAGCTGGTGTGGAGAGACCAAGCACCACTAAGTGATGGTCAGAAAACCCCACTGGCCCTATCCACGCCTTGTTTAGCCTGTTACTATACCTTCTGCTTATGTACACCCTGTCCAACCTAGCTGCACTAACCCTGCCTGCTGAGACCTTCACCCATGTATACTGTTTGGCTGCTGGGTTTAACTGCCTCCAGCCATCCACCTGGTCATGTTCCTCCATCACCCTATCCAGCCAGGAGGCCGAGGCTGGATCCGGCTCCTCCCCATTCCTGTCCATCGAGAACCTGCAGGTACTGTTCCAGTCCCCTCCCAGAACTAACAGAGCACTGTTCCAGTCCCCTCCCAGAACTACTAGAGCACTGTTCCAGTCCCCTCCCAGAACTACCAGAGCACTGTTCCAGTCCCCTCTCAGGACTAACAGAGCACTGTTCCAGTCCCCTCCCAGAACTACCAGAGCACTGTTCCAGTCCCCTCTCAGGACTAACAGAGCACTGTTCCAGTCCCCTCCCAGGACTAACAGAGCACTGTTCCAGTCCCCTCCCAGAACTACCAGAGCACTGTTCCAGTCCTCTCCCAGAACTACCAGAGCACTGTTCCAGTCCCCTCCCAGACCTACCAGAGCACTGTTCCAGTCCCCTCCCAGGACTACCAGAGCACTGTTCCAGTCTCCTCCCAGGACTACCAGAGCACTGTTCCAGTCCCCTCTCAGGACTAACAGAGCACTGTTCCAGTCCCCTCCCAGAACTACCAGAGCACTGTTCCAGTCCTCTCCCAGAACTACCAGAGCACTGTTCCAGTCCCCTCCCAGGACTACCAGAGCACTGTTCCAGTCTCCTCCCAGGACTACCAGAGCACTGTTCCAGTCCCCTCTCAGGACTAACAGAGCACTGTTCCAGTCCCCTCTCAGGACTAACAGAGCACTGTTCCAGTCCCCTCTCAGGACTAACAGAGCACTGTTCCAGTCCCCTCTCAGGACTAACAGAGCACTGTTCCAGTCCCCTCCCAGGACTACCAGAGCACTGTTCCAGTCTCCTCCCAGGACTACCAGAGCACTGTTCCAGTCCCCTCTCAGGACTAACAGAGCACTGTTCCAGTCCCCTCTCAGGACTACCAGAGCACTGTTCCAGTCCTCTCCCAGAACTACCAGAGCACTGCCATCCAGCTGTTTAAGCTTCTCATTAAGCTTGTGAAATAGCCTACACTGCTCCGCCCCAGTGTTGTATGCATAAATATTGACAAAAATATGGTGTCCCTGATCTTTGCCTGCACTACCAGCAGTCTACCCTTCTCCACCTCACACACCTCTATGTCCGTCAGGTTGGTACGCTGTGAGAAGCCTATTGCCACTCCAGCACTGACATTAGTCCCATGGCTTGAAAACACTCGCCCCTCCCAACCCATTCCCCATGCTACCTCATTGTCTGCAGTACTCTGGACTTCCTGCATAAATAACACATCCAGGTTTTTTGACCTAATCAGCTCATTTACCATCAAGCCCAGTTTCCTCCTATCCCTTCCTCCATTAATGGTTAAAGTGAAGTAAACCCCTCTAAGAGAAGGAAAACACCTTGTGTGTGTCACCCATTCTGAATCCCAAAATTAGTTTTCCTGTTCTTAAAACGTTATTTATAGACTTATACACCTTTCATCTCCTTCCTGATCCTAGTCAGGATCTTTTTCAGTCTGTACCGTTTCTGCTGGGCCAGTTCCGCATAGCTAGCTAGCTTTGTAGCCTTCACGATGGAAACCATAAGCCTGGCTGGATCAAAATAATCAGAAATATCCACAATGCGCTTGCCTTTCGTGGCATCCAGGAACTCCTCCAACTCCCCCTACCCCCTACCTCCATGCCCCCCTCCACCTGGGCTCCACTGCCGTGTCCACCTGCCGTCCCCACCTCTGCACACCATTATCCCCTACACCTCCATCAGCTGCCCCTACCCCTCCATCAGCTACCCCTACACCTCCATCATCTACCCCTACCCCTCCATCAGCTACCCCTACACCTCCATCAGCTGCCCCTACCCCTCCATCAGCTACCCCTACCCCTCCATCAGCTACCCCTACACCTCCATCAGCTACCCCTACACCTCCATCAGCTACCCCTACACCTCCATCATCTACCCCTACACCTCCATCAGCTACCCCTACACCTCCATCATCTACCCTTACACCTCCATCAGCTACCCCTATCCCTCCATCAGCTACCCCTACTCCTCCATCAGCTACCCCTACACCTCCATCAGCTACCCCTACACCTCCATCATCTACCCCTACACCTCCATCATCTACCCCTACACCTCTATCAGCTACCCCTATCCCTCCATCAGCTACCCCTACCCCTCCATCAGCTACCCCTACACCTCCATCAGCTACCCCAACACCTCCATCAGCTACCTCTACACCTCCTTCATCTACCCCTACACCTCCATCATCTACCCCTACACCTCCATCAGCTACCCCTACACCTCCATCATCTACCCATACACCTCCATAATCTACCCCTACACCTCTATCAGCTACCCCTATCCCTCCATCAGCTACCCCTACCCCTCCATCAGCTACCCCTACACCTCCATCAGCTACCCCAACACCTCCATCAGCTACCTCTACACCTCCTTCATCTACCCCTACACCTCCATCATCTACCCCTACACCTCCATCAGCTACCCCTACACCTCCATCATCTACCCATACACCTCCATAATCTACCCCTACACCTCCATCATCTACCCCTACACCTCCCTCAGCTACCCCTACACCTTCATCATCTACCCCTACACCTCCATCATCTACCCCTACACCTCCATCATCTACCCCTACACCTCCATCAGCTACTGTGAGGTGCCCTCCCCCCCGCTGCCCTCTCTCTGTTCAGACAGGATGCCCTCTTATGCCCTACTGCTCCACACCCAAAACATTTCAAACTCCCCGCACTTGCATAAACAACATAGTAACCCCCCTCCTGTTTAAATGAAGCATCTAGGGCCGTAGCCTGATCGTGTAAATACCTGAAGCGCTGCCTGCATAGGGACCACACATTCCTCAGCCTGGCGTCTCTACATCCCCGCCGCACAGTTCAAAACCTACTGGCCATCTTTCCAAAGCCTGACAGCTCACGCTCTAAAACCTCGTTAGCAATAAACAGAGGCACGCCAGACACGGTGACACGGTGACCCGTGTAGCTGGCGCCACCAGAGGTGAAACGGCCCACAAACATCCATCCAGTATTATGCCCCGCGTGACCGCCTCGCGCACATCATCTACCTCATGCTAAAAAGCAATGACACCCTTGTTCATCCGAGAGCCATACGTGATGTTATCATAGCCAACCTGTTCACCTATAGCCAACAGCACCTGCTCCACTGTCAATCCTGGCACGTCTACTCTGACACCGTGTCTAATCGATACCGACGGAGCGTTCTCCTCACTGGGAGACGCCATGCCAGCCGAAGCTGGCTACCGCTGCAATATCCCAGCGAAAATAAAGAATAAGAAAAGTCCACGAGCATAAACCGAAACCGAAATCGGTAAAA
>NC_140243.1:12327063-12410806 GCF_949987555.1 Borostomias antarcticus | reverse complement strand
CTACCTGGCTACCTATAGTACATTCCTTTCTTCCTTCCTCCCTACCTATTACAATTAAAGATGGCCACCTCTCAAAGTCAACACAATGCCAAGCCCCCAGGATTCGAAATCTAAAGTGAAGGCCTATTGAACCGCGCCATCTTGGCTAGATTTGTAGTCATTTGGCTATTTCCGGTGACTTTTGACTTGCGCAGTTGAGCTTTTCTGTCCGACGCGCGTCCACGAAAAAGTTCACATTTATCTGAAATGTAGACGCACGTTCCCGGCTCTCTCGGCTCTCCCCGCTTTGATTTAGCAATGAAAACCGGCTTGCATATTAACCTGTTTTTGTAAAATATATCCATTGGAGAAATTATTTTTTCATCCAGGCATCTTAGTTTTAACAGGTTAAATATAACGGAACATGTTTTGTTTGCTAGTAGATGGTATTCATTCCGTTCGCGATAACGTTATTGCAGCCAGGCTAAATTCCTCCAGGGAGCCAGTGACCGGCGAGTTGAAGAGCTTCACTCCCCGCCAGCAGGAGCTTTGGCCGCGGCTACCGCATCTCGGATAACCCGCTGAGTTCGTGGCTGCTATTTCACATTCGCCCTTGATCAATCCCAATACCGATCCATGGTAACAATGAATCAATCGTTCAGATCAGATGGGCAGTGCTGCATGCATGTTACAACATCATTGTTAGCTTTATTAACATAACCATAGCCTACATTATCTCTCTAACGTTAGGCTATCCATCTTACACCAGTCGGCCATTCGATAGCTAGAAGCGGTGCCAACGTTGACTGAAAACACCCAAACTCAGTGTATCGTTTCATCTTCATGCACACATCAACTCCTTTCCATTGTATGTGAATAAATTACTGTTATTCTAAAAATATCCCATTTCTGTCCATTCCTGGAAAAGGCTAATAATTGCTGTCAAATGATCACTCCAGTTTATCACCGTATCCCACTACCATTTCAACTATGCACAAGAGGTTGTCTTGTGGTCATTTTCATTAAAAAATGATTAGCCTGATCAGTTTGTTGTATGTATTAAGCCCTTTTTGAGCGGTGTGCTTTGACTACTCTCCTTTTTTGTGGTCATTTTCATTAACACATTTGATTAAACATCCGCACTGGCCTATGAACGGCTAAAGATTCCCCAGGCAGAGCTGGTTGATGCTGCTAGGGAAAGGGATGTCTGGGGCTCCCTGCTGGAACTGCTGCCTCCGCGACCCGACCCCGGATAAGCGGATGACGATGGATGGTATTAAAAGACTTTAGCCGGGACCCCGTTGATGTTAGAATTAATAGGCTACCTTTATTTGTGGTACTTGAACTTGTGTCTGCGTTTCTGGCTTGCCATCATGGATGTATTGTTCATAGGCTATGTTTATCGGATGAGATGCAGTTGTCCGGGCAGGTCAGCTAATGTGATTTACGAATGGAAATACATGCTTGGGAATATTTAGACATTTCAAACTTCCTCTGTTAAGGTGGTGCTGGGGACAGCGCAGACGGCCTGCATGGCAGTAAATTATCAAAAATTAGGCAAAATCTATCTATGAAAATAACCTCAGATTGAAACATATTTTGTGGTGAATGAGGCGATATAGGCTTAATGTGTATTTATACGGAGATAAGATTCGATTGATCAAGGGCGAATGTGAAATAGCAGCCAGGAACTCAGCGGGTTATCCGAGATGCGGTAGCCGCGGCCAAAGCTCCTGCTGGCGGGGAGTGAAGCTCTTCAACTCGCCGGTCACTGGCTCCCTGGAGGAATTTAGCCTGGCTGCAAGAACGTTATCGCGAACGGAATGAATACCATCTACTAGCAAACAAAACATGTTCCGTTATATTTAACCTGTTAAAACTAAGATGCCTGGATGAAAAAATAATTTCTCCAATGGATATATTTTACAAAAACAGGTTAATATGCAAGCCGGTTTTCATTGCTAAATCAAAGCGGGGAGAGCCGAGAGAGCCGGGAACGTGCGTCTACATTTCACATAAAGGTGAACTTTTTCGTGGACGCGCGTCGGACAGAAAAGCTCAACTGCGCAAGTCAAAAGTCACCGGAAATAGCCAAATGACTACAAATTTGCCAAGATGGCGCGGTTCAATAGGGCTTCATTGTTGTTAGCGGTCAGTGAATGGAGTGGCTGTATCCAGTTCTATTAATACATCCATGACACAATGCCACGTAAACAGGAAGTGAGGTCTAATTGCTTAATGCATGATCCCTCAAGCTTCCTAAGGACCATTAAGCACATTTCAACATGGCCGCCACTGTCATAGAAATTGTAGTTTCATCACCTCCTTTTGTAATTCACCACCTCCCTCAACCTTTCACATAGCTGTGCTAACCTAATTCATGACAGGATGACCTCCAGGAGGTCAACACACCTAGAAATCTGTCTACTCCAGAATAACCATCCTTTGTCCCTTTGTCCCTTTGTCTCTTCAAGAAATTACTGCCTTGTCTCATGTGTCTGTATTCTCGACCACTGTTGATGACGCCTGCCATTTAATATGACGTACAATGGGTTAGCCAATCACATCCCGGAGCGCCATACCTGTGTTTTGCTTGAATATAAGGCAGCGCAAGATCAGGAGGCAGCACTTCTTTGGATCAACCACTCATGTGCGTTGTCCGGAAGTCCTGGCGCTCGTATGTTTTCTCAATAAACCAGACTTAACTTGTTTGAGCGAATCTTGGTAAATCCTTTTTGACTAGATCAGTTAAAATCCATTACACCACTCAAGGTCACTGTCTTGCAGAGGAAATATGACATCTGTCCTTAGCGCAGAACACCCTAATAGAGGGATGAAAGTAGTCAGGCAAACAAAAACAAACAAAACACTTTTATTCGTCATACAGTGGATTTTTTGAGGTCGTCCTTCCCTCGAGGGCAGCTGGGAGCAGACAGGAGGTAGCGTGCAGGGGACGCGCCCAGGGACCAACCAAGCGCTCCTGTCCGTCTTCGCCGGGGACGGACAGCGTTAGCGATCTGTTCTTCTGCATGTTTTTCATATTGGGTTCACGTTTTTCAATGGGGGAAACCCTTGCAAACACAAACGCAACTCTACAAACACACAGAAAGGCCCGGAGACCTTGTCTGTGAGGTGACAAGCTTCCTAAGAACCTGCTCATTAGGATGTCACCGTGCCGCACGTGAGTGATTTTGGGGTTTAGTGTCTTTGCTCAAGGACCCTTCGGCACACTCCGGAAGCTGGGATCAAACCGGGGACCTTGTGATCTCTAGCTGGTCGCTCTACCTCCCGAGCTACATGCCGCTGCACAGGCATACGGCCACTGCACAGTGACATCCTAATGAGCAGCCTCTAGAAGAGAGCCCGTGACCAGTCGGCACCCCAGGCACGTGCTCTCATGAATGTACGAGCATGTACCTTCCTTAGGGATCATGTACCTTCCTTAGGGATCATGTACCTTCCTCGGTACATAGCAAAAGTGCAATCCTTCCTTTCAAAGGCCGACACTGAAAGACTTATGCATGCATTTATAACCAGCAGACTGGACTATTGCAATGCCCTCTTTTGTGGCCTACCAAAGAAAACCATCAATCGTCTGCAAATTATACAAAACGCCGCGGCACGAGTCCTTACAAAATCCAGACGGAGGGCTCACATCACACCCGTCCTGAAGGCTCTGCATTGGCTACCTGTCAGCTTCAGAATAGACTTTAAGATTTTTCTACTGGTTTATAAATCACTCCACAACCGTGCTCCAAAATATATGTCTGACATGCTTAGATACAGTATATACCAGCAAGATCCCTGAGGTCCTCTGGTGCCGAACTTCTGACAGTCCCAGCAGCCAGGACGAAGAGGCATGGAGAGGCAGCCTTCTGCCACTATGCCCCCAGACTGTGGAACACTCTGCCAGAGAGCCTCAGATTGACTGAGACCCTGGAGACGTTCAAGCGAGACCTCAAAACGTATCAATTTAATCTCGCCTTTTAAACACCTCTTGCTGTATTGTCTGTTGTTGTTTTGTATTGTCATTGTTTCATGTCGTGTTTCTGTAAAGCACATTGCGTTGCAATTTGCAGGAAATGTGCTATATAAATAAAGTATTGATTGGTTGATTGATTGGTTGATTGATTGACCTTCCGCAGCAAATTACTGGGGCTTGAAAAGATCTAGCTGCAGCAGCCAATCAGATGAGAGTATGAGGACCTTGGATTAGGCTGCTACACCCATGGTATTGGATTTTACAGGGCTCACTCCGACGTCATCGAGCCCCTGGCCTGCACCACCAAGGCCCTCATCATCCTCCTCCAGGAGACCCACTGGGTAGCAGCAGATAAGATAGTTCTCCAAACTTCACTCTAGCTGGGTCTATCCTAAGCAGGACGCATGGTCTCGCTACGTTCGTCCATCAAAGGTTGAACTGGACTCTCGTCGACCAAGCCCGGATATCTTGTCCGGGTGACCCCTCACCCAGGCTCGGGGTGGTAAAAGGATAGTATGAAAGTATTATTATACTTGGTTTAAAAATAAGAGCACGCGAGTGGTCGGTCAAGCTGGTTTCAAACAAAGACAATAGATTATTCTATGTTACGATTTGCAAATTCGGACTCGAGCACAGGAAGTAAATCCGGGCAAGAGTGAGTCACTGGGGGACGAGGCGATAGTTTATAACGTGAAAAAGGAAGTGACAGTTTCAGGATGAAGAGGACAGGGAAGTGATGTCACACAGGAAGAATTTGTAGTTTTAACAGACTGATCTATGAGAACGAACTACAAAGTTAGAACAACAGTCAAGTAGGAAAACAAAACACTTTGGTGAGACTTGAATTTCATTCACAATAGCCCCTTGGCCCCGAGCAGTTCCCCCTCCATCAGTCACTTTAGAGTATATAACCTCTAACCCACTCCAAGAAGAACCCATGGTAAATGGTTCTACATTATTCACTGGAATCCTCAGGTAGAGATGCATTCATTCTCTGGTAAGACTATTAGCATGCTGGTGCCTTCCTACCGGGCATCTTTATGCAGAGGTCAGTTGAGTTTAGTCTCCGAGTCTTTCTTCCTCTGCCTGGTAGAGCTGTGTATGGAGGCTGGTTGTTTATTCCTGAAAGCCCTGCTCCAGTCCCTGGCACAATAAGCAGCATGTTTCATTCAGTGGCCTGAAAAACCCCAAGGCCCCAGTCTGCCTTCACTGGACGGCATTAGAAAACTATTAAGGACAACTGCTGCAGAGCTGGCAAAGCTTAGATGACATCAAGCCGTCTCCCATCCAAGCGCAAATGGGATTATCGTTTCTGATAACACACAATCACAGAATAATATCCTAGTCACACCTCCTGGCTAAATCACCCCTCCTATCATTGTACGCAATCACAACACGAAAGCAATCAATAACCCGCTATGTCCCGGCTATTAAAAGAGCATTATAGTTAATGTATACACAATAATAAACATAAAAACAAATTGTTCAATTCAACCCTTTGAATACAGCGAGATTATCTTATTGTATTGCCTGTGTGTGTGTGTGTGTGTGTGTGTGTGTGTGGGGGGGGGGGGGTTGTTAACATCTACAGAGTGTTGGTAGTTTATTGTTGCTTCTATAAAGGCAATGCTATCTGATGTGAGTCAGACAGAGGCCCCAGGCCCCCCCACAGTATCCTGCTTGGAGAATGATGGATGCTGAATAAAATGTGAAAGCTGAAGCTTGTAAATATAAAGAAAAACTGTATTTTATTTTTTATCAGTTCAACCCTGATACAAACAGGCCATAAACACAACGTGGCCATATATACAATCTAAGAACTATTTTACAATCCGGTTTTCAATCTTATCAAGAGGATACATTTTTATTGGTACAATTTTTGTCGGCTCTTGTTACAGCTTTGCTTTTCAATTTCAACATTCACACAATCAATTCTGCGCCTCCGAGCCGAGCAAACACATTTGAAAGCTTTTACCACACAGAGCATCTTCATTTGAATATTACTTAGTTTCTCTCAATCACTTGAAGTGTTGTCACCCTGAGGTACTATAAACAGTAAATTAATTGGCACAAAGTAATTGGTTTATCAAATGTACACTATTGTGGGCAAACCAACCATTTTTTTTCCTGGATAAGAAGTGTAGGATGAGAGCATACCAGACATATTTGGTCACTCAACAGACAGATCTATAGATTCAAGTACTGATCTTATTTGTATTTTAGTGAAGGAAGTGCTAGCCATGTACAGAAGGCATGACAAGAACTGTAAATATTGTGTGAAATTAAATCATTGTATTTCTGGTTTAGGTTCTTGATAACACTTCTCAAATCTGCAAATCAGGTTCTTTATCTGAGAAATAAAATCATTACACTGCATCTGCAAGCAACCGGAGTATTCTACTGTCAGAAACATCTCCCATCTCTGTCTGTCACCCGCTGACCAGCACTAACACATGCTCCTCCCACCTGTCTGTCTCTCTCTCTGACCAGCACTAACAGACATGCTCCTCCCACCTGTCTGTCTCTCTCTGACCAGCACTAACACATGCTCCTCCCACCTGTCTGTCTCTCTCTCTGACCAGCACTAACAGACATGCTCCTCCCACCTGTTTGTCTCTCTCTGACCAGCACTAACAGACACATGCTCCTCCCACCTGTCTGTCTCTCTCTGACCAGCACTAACAGACACATGCTCCTCCCATCTGTCTGTCTCTCTCTGACCAGCACTAACAGACACATGCTCCTCCCACCTGTCTGTCTCTCTCTGACCAGCACTAACAGACACATGCTCCTCCCACCTGTCTGTCTCTCTCTCTGACCAGCACTAACAGACATGCTCCTCCCACCTGTCTGTCTCTCTCTGACCAGCACTAACAGACACATGCTCCTCCCACCTGTCTGTCTCTCTCTCTCTCTGACCAGCACTAACAGACACATGCTCCTCCCACCTGTCTGTCTCTCTCTCTGACCAGCACTAACAGACATGCTCCTCCCACCTGTCTGTCTCTCTCTGACCAGCACTAACAGACACATGCTCCTCCCACCTGTCTGTCTCTCTCTCTCTGACCAGCACTAACAGACACATGCTCCTCCCACCTGTCTGTCTCTCTCTCTCTCTGACCAGCACTAACAGACACATGCTCCTCCCACCTGTCTGTCTCCCATCCACCCAAACTCCCACTCTTTCCTCTCTCTTCCTCCTACTCCCTATAACCCCTTATCTCTCTCTCTCTCTCTCTCTACATGGACTCCTCCACAATGAACTCAAAGCTATGAGGCAGGTCCTGTCCCTCCACCACAATGACCGAGGGCACCTCCTGTCCCTCCACCAGGCCGGCCAGGGAGGGGACAGAGATGGCACAGCCCCCCATGGAGGGGTGCAGGAACACGCCCTGGGAGGTCAGGGTCCCGGGGGCCTGCTGGGGGATCACCACCTGCTCTACGCGGCCCCCCCCCTCGCGGGACTGCACCAGGAGGATGGTCTGGACGGGCGCGTCTCCGTCCCCCCCGCCCGCCAGCGTGGTCAGCACCTGGGCGCCCTCCGTCATCTCCGCGTCCGAGCCGGCGGCGGCCAGATACACGCCGTGCGTGCGCATGTGCTTGTCGTAGTTGGAGCGCGAGCGGAAGGAGGAGGGGCAGCGCGGGCAGGCGTAGGGCTTCTCGCCGCTGTGGATGCGCGCGTGCTCGGTGAGGCGTGCCGCCACGCTGAAGCTCTTGCCGCACACCCAGCAGTAGAATGGACGCAGGCCGCTGTGGATGCGCTCGTGGTCCTGCAGGTGGGGCAGCTGGCGGAAGCGCTTCCCGCATGTTGCGCACTGGAGAGGAGGAGAGGGAAAACATCACAAAGAAAAGATTTAATATCTAGAAAACTTCTTTTTCAAAGGCATCTTAGAAAAGAGTCTTTTTCAAAGGCATCTTCTCTGGGCGGGTTTCTGCAGTCAGCAAGTTGGGCAGGTACAGAAGGAAGGAGGAGAAAAACATGAGAGAAGCCAGACAGAGAACGAGCAAGAGAGAGAAAGAAGGAAAGCTGAGTGGGAGTGTGAGACGCACACACACACGCGCGCACACACGCGCACACACACACACACACACACACACACACACACACACACACACACACACACACACACACACACACACACACACACACACACACACACACACACACACACACACACACACAGTAGAGAGGTTCACTAGGGACCAGTTGTAAAACAATGTGCTGGGAGCTGACAGCACTGGGCTGGATTAGTGGCTGCAGGGCATTCATCTTCCTCCACAGCTGCTACACTAGCTGCTATACTAGCTGTTATACTAGCTGCTATACTAGCTGTTATGCTAGCTGCTATGCTAGCTGCTATACTAGCTGCTATACTAGCTGCTATGCTAGCTGTTATGCTAGCTGCTATACTAGCTGCTATGCTAGCTGCTGTACTAGCTGTTGTGCTAGCTGCTATACTAGCTATTGTGCTAGCTGCTATGCTAGCTGCTATGCTAGCTGCTATGCTAGCTGCCCTCCAGGGTACCAGGCCACCATATAGCCTACTGACCACGGGACACACTACACTGACAGCACTACAGACACATGGCACACACACTCCCACACTGGCTCTTGGTTTGTTTGACTGAATTGACCGAGGTGTGTGTGCGTGTGTGTGTGCGCACGTATGTGTGTGCAAGCGTGTGTGCGTGTGTCCATGGTGAAGGTCCTGCCCAGTGCAGCGGAGTCCCAGAATAGTAGCGTCCCAGCAGAGGGGAGCAGAGCTGACGGGCCCCAACTCAGCCAGTCATTAATCACAGGTGCACACAAGGGTAAACAGCAGTCACATAGTCAGCCACCAGCCGGACCAGCACCAGAACCAGGACCACAGTCAGAACCAGGACTACAGTCAGAACCAGGACCAGGACTACAGTCAGAACCAGAACCACAGTCACAACCAGGACTAACCAGGACCAGGACCACAGTCAGAACCAGGACCAGGACTACAGTCAGAACCAGAACCACAGTCACAACCAGGACCACAGTCAGAACCAGGACCAGGACTACAGTCAGAACCAGGACCACAGTCGGAACCAGGACCAGGACCACAGTCAGAACCAGAACCACAGTCAGAACCAGGACCAGACTGTCAGGACAAGGTCCAGGGCCACCAGCAACACTGTGCGCATTGTAATACTTGCACGCACAACACACACACACACACACACACAAAAATCAAATCAAATTTTATTTGTGTAGCGCATCATTCATATACAGATGCAACACAATGCGCTTTACAGAGAGCAATGGGAGATACATACACACACCTGGTGACTCAAAAAACTGAGGAGGACAGGAGGAAGAGAGGTGAACCGCCCATGGGCGCCGGGGGGCACTTTCCCTCAGTCACTTATTATTTGAAATATCAGCTTTAAAATGTGGATTTACAGTCAATTTTAGCATATGAAAAACTGAATAACACTTTCTTTAACATGCAGCATTTATTTATCATATTCATGATAAAATATTACAAATCAACGATAAAACATTGTAAGCAATAGTTGTTGTAATGGATTGTACTCTTCTCTAAAGAGAGAAAATAATTGATATTGGTGAGGTGCTGGAGAGGTTAGGTGATATATGAAAAATGTTTTTGATTAGGGGACACTGAGGTGTGCTGGCTCTCAAGCAGTTTGTTGGCAAATAGATTTGACAACTGGACAATGGAATACGTTGCACAGCAAATGCAGTATCCAACAGTTTGCTCATGGCTAGCTAGCAATGGTACAGCTATGGGATTAGCTCATTTGGGTTGCTGTCAAAGCTGCCACTCTTATGTTGCTATAGCCTACAATTATCAGAACAATATGAACATTCAGTTGAAAGTTTTCCATCCACCCATCCATCACTGGATGAGGAATAAGCACCGCAAAGCGATCAATTCTCACGCAAGCAGGAGCCAGGCTGTGGATTTCTCCGATCCGGTGTTGCGACCCAGTCTCTAGAAATGTTTTGGACGAGTTGCCGACAGTTTGCGCCTCCAGACAATCTGCGCGCCTGCCTATGCCGTAGCCTGACGTGCACCTCGTAGCTAACGTTACCGGCTATAGCCAGCTAGTGGAACTGTCGTGTTCAGACGGCTCTAGCTCAAAAAGTATTTATGTCAGTTTAGATATTTAGATGGCTAGAATCAAGAAAAATAGACAAACAGTTTGATGTATAATGTATGTATTATATTATGGAGCTACGAACACACAAAAAGTCTCCAATGGCACAGGGAAGAGAAACACAGACATCAACGCCGACTCAATCGGCCTTCACTGTGGTAAATCTGGAATGTGATTGGACTAACAAAATGTCAATCATTAAAACCTGTTCAGAGTACTGTCCTCCCTTGCGGTAATTTTTCAGCGTTTTGGCCAATCACAAATTAGCATGAAAAAATGGCATTGCATTGATAGACCCCTAAGGGACACGCCCAAGGGAGGAATTCCTCCCTTCCATAGATATCTATGGGTCCTCCAGCTGCATGTTATAGATGTCACTGTTGGAGCTTTAGAATTTCAATAATGGGGGAAAACCTGCTTTAACCATAGGGAAAACCTGCTTTATGAACAAAACTGAGATAATATTGAATATTAATTATAAATAAATAAATGCATATATTTCTATTTGAATTCCTCTCTTCTCTCCAAAAACTGAGGATTGTTCTCCCCTACCTCAATGGACGAGCCTCCTCTGACATACACCCATACACACACACACACCCATACACACACACACACACGCCCCCCCTCTCCTCACCTCGAAGGGCCTCTCGTCGGTGTGTATCCTCATGTGCACATTGAAGGTGGAGGTGTAGGCGAAGTCCTTGCCGCAGACCTGGCAGTGGAAGCGTGGTGCGGCGCGGGCCTTGCTCAGGGTGCCCTGGCAGTGCGCCAGGACGTGCTCCCCCAGGGCGCTGCTGGACGCAAAGCGCCGACGGCAGGGAGACAGGGGGCACTTCAGTGGGGTCTGGCCCGTGTGGGACAGCCGGTGGAGGTCCAGACCCTCCTGGGTCATGCAGCGATGCCCGCACAGGTCACACTCCAGCTGAGAGAGAGAGAGAGGGGGGGGGGGGGGGGAGAGAGAGGGAAAGAGACATTGATTGACAGAGTTAGAGAGAGTGCCAGAGGGATGGGTTGAAATTCCACATCAGTTCAGTTTCACAATGAGAAAAAAAAATCCCTGACTCTCTTCAGCTACTAAGACAGTTTGAGGAGGCCGAGCCTCGCGGCCGGTCTGAAGGGCTCTGTTCTCCGGACCTGTCCCGTTGAGCGGCCTCGTCCCTGGCCTCGTCCCCGTCCCTGGCCCTGGGTCCTCTCCTCCTTGGACTCGGGGCAGCGCTCCAGGTGGATGTCCAGAACCGACTGGTTGACGAACTGGGCTGAGCAGCGCGGGCAGGAGGCCGGCTCCTTATCTGAGACAGACAGGGACAGACTGAGGTTGAGACTGAGGTAGACAGACTGAGGTAGACAGACTGAGGTTGAGACTGAGGTAGACAGACTGAGGTTGAGACTGAGGTAGACAGACTGAGGTTGAGACTGAGGTAGACAGACGGAGGTCTAGACGGAGGTAGACAGACTGGGTGGATATTTCTGATGAGGTACTTCCCAGGCCATACACAAAAATAAACATGTTCAAAGATACTCATTGGGATATTAAGGCAGACTGTTGTGTGTAAGGTAGCCTATAATAAGCTGGGATCAGTCTAAAGACCTGGGAACACATAACATGTACTGTAGAACACAGAGACCCCGGTCTGGACATACAGCCCAGTCTGTCTCTCAGTGGATCTACCAGCAGCCAGCGGAGGAGAGAGAGTGAAGGCGCCGTGTTTGATGGCCCATCAGTTAGCGGCTAGCTTGGATCCACTGTTGTCAGGGCAACTAGGGGCTCCCAGCAGGGCTGTCCTCACGGCCCCAGTGGGATCCTCCGTTCAGGCGCGATCTCGGTCCATAGCCCCGACGGATCAATGGATCAATTCCACCAATCATGAAGACGCAGCGGGCGGTGTCACCAACGACCCGGAGACGAGGGAGGTATTCAGCTGAGGCCGTGAGAACGCCCCCCACCTGATTAAGATCAAGCGCTTTGACCCCGTTCATTTACCCCCCAGCCCCTGCGCGCCCCACACCGCTCCCCTGGGACACCAATCAATGGAAAGTCGTTGACCTAATGCATTCTGGGACAAATGTGTAGCACAGAGATGCATGTTTGTAGATAAACCGTCACGGCCACCCAGGGAGATAGGGGCCCTTTATTGCCGCCTCAATCAATATTAACTCACTGTAAGTTGACTTAATGGGGGCATCATATCTAATAGGCCTCAACAGGCAGACAACTCAGATAGGAAAGATCTAGGCCCACATTTAAATCACATAGTTTTTTCTCCCGTGAACACACATTAACACATTTTCACATACTGTACACAGAGAGAGAGAGAGAGAGAGAGAGAGAGAGAGAGAGAGAGAGAGAGAGAGAGAGAGAGAGAGACACACACACACACACACAATAAGGGAATGAGAGAAGCAGCTAACAAACAAAAATATAGGAGACAGTATAAAACACAGGACACTCCTAGACAGAGCAGGACTAGACCGACTGGCAGACCTAGACAGAGAAGACCGTCCACATCAGGGGACAGAGAAGACCGTCCACATCAGGGGACAGAGAAGACCGGTCCACATCAGGGGACAGAAGACCGGTCCACATCAGGGGACAGAGAAGACCGGTCCACATCAAGGGTCAGAGAAGACCGGTCCACATCAGGGGACATAGAAGACCGGTCCACATCAGGAGACATAGAAGACCGGTCCACATCAGGGGACATAGAAGACCGGTCCACATCAGGGGACAGAGAAGACCTGTCCACATCAGGAGACAGAGAAGACCGGTCCACATCAGGGGACATCAGGGGACAGAGAAGACCAACCCACATCAGGGGACATCAGGGGACAGAGAAGACCGGCCCACATCAGGGGACAGAAGACCGGTCCACATCAGGAGACAGAAGACCGGTCCACATCAGGAGACAGAGAAGACCGGTCCACATCAGGTGACAGAGAAGACCGGTCCACATCAGGTGACAGAGAAGACCGGTCCACATCAGGAGACATCAGGGGACAGAGAAGACCGGTCCACATCAGGAGACAGAGAAGACCGGTCCACATCAGGGGACATCAGGGTACAGAGAAGACCGGTCCACATCAAGGGACAGAGAAGACCGGCCCACATCAGGGGACATCAGGGTACAGAGAAGACCGGTCCACATCAAGGGACGGAGAAGACCGGCCCACATCAGGGGACATCAGGGGACAGAGAAGACTGGCCCACATCAGGGGACAGAAGACCGGTCCACATCAGGAGACAGAAGACCGGTCCACATCAGGGGACAGAAGACCGGTCCACATCAGAAGACAGAAGACCGGTCCACATCAGGAGACAGAAGACCGGTCCACATCAGAAGACAGAGAAGACCGGTCCACATCAGGAGACAGAAGACCGGTCCACATCAGGGGACAGAGAAGACCGGTCCACATCAAGGGACAAAGAAGACCGTCCACATCAGGAGACAGAGAAGACCAGTCCACATCAGGAGACATCAGGGGACAGAGAAGACCGGTCCACATCAGGAGACAGAGAAGACCGGTCCACATCAGGGGACATCAGGGGACAGAGAAGACCGGTCCACATCAGGGGACAGAGAAGACCGGTCCACATCAGGAGACAGAAGACCGGTCCACATCAGGAGACAGAAGACCGGTCCACATCAGGAGACGGAGAAGACCGGTCCACATCAGGGGACAGAGAAGACCGGTCCACATCAGGAGACAGAAGACCGGTCCACATCAGGTGACATCAGGGGACAGAGAAGACCGGTCCACATCAGGAGACAGAGAAGACCGGTCCACATCAGGGCCCCAGCTAGAGCGTCACACGGAAAGACCACAGGACCGCGGTGGACTGACCCCTGAACTCTCACCTTGATATGACCCCTGAACTCTCACCTTGATGTGACCCCTGAACTCTCACCTTGATGTGAAAGGGAGTGCAGGTCCAGCTCCTTCCTGCGCTTGAAGGCCAGTCCACAGTCTGAGCAGGGGAAGGGATGGCTGGTATGAAGGAGTCTACAGAGAGAGGGAGGGAGAGAACCAGCTCATAACATATACACCAATTATTATATATCCACTAATAATATATCCACTAATTATTATATATCCACTAATAATATATCCACTAATAATATATCCACTAATAATATATCCACTAATAACATATCCACTAATTATTATATATCCACTAATAATATATCCACTAATAATATATCCACTAATTATTATATATCCACTAATAATATATCCACTAATTATTATATATCCACTAATAATATATCCACTAATAATATATCCACTAATTATTATATATCCACTAATAATATATCCACTAATTATTATATATCCACTAATAATATATCCACTAATAATATATCCACTAATAATAATAGATCCACTAATAATAATAGATCCACTAATAAGAACCAGCTCATAATATATCCACTAATTATTATATATCCACTAATAATATATCCACTAATAATAATAGATCCACTAATAAGAACCAGTCCAGCTCATAATATATCCACTATTAAGAACCAGCTCATAATATATCCACTAATCATAATATATCCACTAATCATAATATATCCACTAATAATATATCCACTAATAATAATATCCACTAATAATAATATCCACTAATAATAATATATCCACTAATCATAATATATCCACTAATAATATATCCACTAATAACAATATATCCACTAATAATAATATATCCACTAATCATAATATATCCACTAATCATAATATATCCACTAATAAGAACCAGCTCATAATATATCCACTAATCATAATAATAATGCTGTGCCATTAATGCATGCCATTCGCTTTCCTCATGAATAACAGAAAAGGAGAGTCTGGGAGAGAACCAGACCATGACCGATCAGTCAGTATTCCACATTGCACTGGTATAACCGTAATACTGTGGCCATGCGCCCTTAGTAGATGTCTGTATGGTGAGTCAGGCTTCAATGCGCCCTCAGTAGATGTCTGTAAGGTGAGCCAGGCTTCAAGGGCACTTTGATCCTAAACCATTTGTGAGTAGGAAACAGAACCGTATGTTAAACAGCACCTTTGGTGTCACCGGTGGGGGGATTACTGCCAGGCCCGCGGGCTTCAGATGAGCCTGCGGAACCTTTTAAGGCTAAACGAGGTATTACTGGCTGTATAATAACGAGCAGGTATTACTGGCTGTATAATAAAGAGCAGGTATTGCTGGCTGTATAATAACGAGCAGGTCTTACTGGCTGTATAATAACGAGCAGGTATTACTGGCTGTATAATAACGAGCAGGTATTGCTGGCTGTATAATAACGAGCAGGTATTACTGGCTGTATAATAACGAGCAGGTATTACTGGCTGTATAATAACGAGCAGGTATTACTGGCTGTATAATAACGAGCAGGTATTACTGGCTGTATAATAACGAGCAGGTATTACTGGCTGTATAATAACGAGCAGGTATTGCTGGCTGTATAATAACGAGCAGGTATTGCTGGCTGTATAATAACGAGCAGATATTACTGGCTGTATAATAACGAGCAGGTATTACTGGCTGTATAATAACAAGCAGGTATTACTGGCTGTATAACGTAGATAAAGGGATCAGGCTTAACTCAGCCAGTACTGTTTGTGTTTTACATGAAGGGATATATTTATGAATGATATAATGCTACTCCAGCCTCGGGGAAGAGGGGATCAGAGACTGGGATTCCTCAGACACTAGCAGCATTGTGTTTGATAGAGAGAGGATCTAGGGCCTCGTAAACACCGCCTACTTTCAACGTTTTAATCTGAATGTTTGCGCCACTCTCAGATGTTCCTACACACTCAAGAGCGGCAAAACCAGCCTAATCAAGGAATCTCATCCTATTTCTTTCTAACAATAATGCTCCTGGACATAGTAGGCACCAGTTAAGATAAATAATCATTAAGAACCAGTAAAAATGAATGAGTGCATGTATTATTCATGACGGTGTACAGGTAATGGATTTGGAAAGTACTTAGCCTACTATATCATAATACTGGATAGTAAAAACTAATGTGGCCAGACCACTCAGAGCCCAAATTCATTCAACATTTATTTAAGATTCTCGGAAGAAATCATTGAGGGTGACCCTCATTTACTGGACAATGATGCCGAGATACAAAGATCAAACAAAATAGATTAACCAGGCCAGGTCCAGCCTGGCTTATGTGCGTGGCTGGCTTGTTTCTGTTCAGGACTGGTAGGACGGAAGCTAGTCATGCCACTGAAATAGCTGTGAATTTAAATGATATGAAATAATGTCTGATAAATTAAGATAGGTCTTGTCGCCTGGACACATCAGTTCATCAGCCTCCAAGGGCTCGGAAGTCACAGCAGGAGCAGAGCCATATCACATCACCCTAATCCAAAACTGACAAAACGGCTTTTATAATCCTTTTCCTAACAAACACAGGGAAGGTAGTTCTATTTCTATATAAAAAAAACAATCATTGGTTGTAATTTATTAGATTATCTATATGAAATTGGAACGCGAGTTTGTCATCTATCCAAATGCCAAGGGATTTAAATTCAATAACTTGCTCAATATTGGATCCTTGTACAGTGTAAATATGAGCGTTCTTATTATGACCAGTACCTATAGCCCTAGAGAACAGCTTGGTTTTATGTGTGCCTTCAATACCAGTTTAACAAGACAACTTGGATAATGTTAATGTATCGGGTTCTCCACAGCTAGCTATCCAGAGCACTGTACCGTCTTCTTGAACCTACCCTGCTCTGAGCTGACAATAACAATCAATATTTCAGGCCGTGACGACCCTGAAAATGTAAATTGTAGACCAGGTCATCTCTGGCTGCCCCCCCTCCAAAGCCTCTCTAATGAGTGTGGGTGGAAGTAGCCTTGCTGACTCCCCACTACTCAGCCAGCCAGGCTCAAGGGTAACACTGCTCTCTCTCCCCGATCACGCCCTCCTACTGGGCCCGGGGTCATGTGTGAGAGCCAATCATCTCCTCCCATGGGCCTGGCCCCGCCTCCTCTCCCCTGGCCTCAGTTCTCCTCATCTTTACAGTCTTAGTTCCCTGCTCCTCTGTCTGTCGGTCACGTGTGTCTGGGGCTTGGGGGGCGTAGGGGGCCTGGGGGGGTGCAGGGCGCTTGGGGGGCGCAGGGGGCTTGGGGGGTGCAGGGCGCTTGGGGGGCGTGGGGGGCGCAGGGGGGTGCAGGGCGCTTGGGGGCGCAGGGGGATTTGGGGGGCGTGGGGGCTTGGGGGGCGTAGGGGGCCTGGGGGGGTGCAGGGCGCTTGGGGGGCGCAGGGGGCTTGGGGGGTGCAGGGCGCTTGGGGGGCGTGGGGGGCGCAGGGGGGTGCAGGGCGCTTGGGGGCGCAGGGGGATTTGGGGGGCGTGGGGGTGCAGGGGGGCGCAGGGGGCCTGGGGGGGTGCAGGGGGGTGCAGGGGGGCGCAGGGGCCCTGGGGGGCGCAGGGGGCCTGGGGGGGTGCAGGGGGCCTCTCAGCCGGGGTGCATCTCAGCTGGGGAGCCCAGCGTTTACCTGTGGTCCTGGAGCTGCTCCTCGGTCTTGAAGCGGGCGGTGCAGTGGGGGCAGGGGAATTCCCCGGAGAGCTGAAAGCCCCCTCCATCCTCCCCAGTTCCTTTCTGCCAGGAAAGAACAGACAATCAGACAAGAGAGAGAGAGCTTAAATGCACTGCAGACAGACATGAGAGACCGCTGGAGGGTCAGGGAAGAATTTTTACAGCTCACTTTTCTGACCCCCGGGTGAAACTGTTTTTTTGCTTCCCTCTGGAATATGTAAGGGTGGGACCTATGCCCACCCCCCCATTGCTCTCTGTAAAAGCCTTGAACTTGAACTTGGGGTGTATGAAGGGGATGGAGGGTCTACTCTAGATCATGGGGTGTATGAAGCTGCTGGAGGGTCTACTCTAGATCATGGGGTGTATGAAGCTGCTGGAGGGTCTACTGTAGATCATGGGGTGTATGAAGGGGATGGAGGGTCTACTGTAGATCATGGGGTGTATGAAGGGGATGGAGGGTCTACTCTAGATCATGGGGTGTATGAAGGGGATGGAGGGTCTACTCTAGATGATGGGGTGTATGAAGGGGATGGAGGGTCTACTCTAGATCATGGGGTGTATGAAGGGGATGGAGGGTCTACTCTAGATCATGGGGTGTATGAAGCAGCTGGAGGGTCTACTCTAGATCATGGGGTGTATGAAGGGGATGGAGGGTCTACTCTAGATCATGGGGTGTATGAAGGAGCGGGAGGGTCTACTGTAGATCATGGGGTGTATGAAGGAGCGGGAGGGTCTACTGTAGATCATGGGGTGTATGAAGGAGTGGGAGGGTCTACTCTAGATCATGGGTGTATGAAGGGGATGGAGGGTGTACTCTAGCGGACATCAGGAGGTGGTGAGCGGACCTGCCAGCGGGCCCTCCGGCGCCGGGGCGTGCGGGTGGCGCCCGGCTGCTGACTGTGGGTGAGGGCGTGTCTCTTCAGGGTGCCGGCCTGGGAGAAGCGCTTGCCACACACGGCGCAGGCGTAGGGCTTGGTGCCCATGTGGGTCAGGCTGTGACGCAGCAGGTTGGGAGAGGACGCAAACGACTTGTCGCACACCTTCAAAACAACGACAAATGTTAGGAATGTTAATCAAAGGAGAAATGTTATTCACAGAAACCTGCAGATTCATTCTGATTCATTGTATAGAGAGTACAAGAGCACAATATTACTCAGATTGAATATTCTGTATGTAACATGAGACTTATTCAATTCATAACCAGCCAGGAGCTTTAACACGATCCTTGGTTCACATCACAGCTCATACAGTCACACTGAACACATAATTAGCCTCTTGAACAGAGACCAGCCTCACCTTGCAGGTGAAGAGCTTCTCTCCGGTGTGGCTAAAAACATGAGCGCGCAAGAAGACCCTCCGTGTGAAGGTCTGGCCACAGTGGGGGCAGACGTGGGGCAGAGGGGTGCGCGACCAGTCCTGGAGCAGCTTGGCTGGGGGGGGCAGGTTGGCTGGGGGGGGCAGGTTGGTGGCGTCGGCGGAGGAGGACTGGCCAGGTGGCTCGATCGCAGGGCTGTCCGGGGGCTTCTCCTGGGACGTTTCTTTGGCACTGTTCTTCTCTGGCAAAATAGTAGAGCAACGCGTCAGAGATGGACCGACAGTGACGCTGAGGAATACTATAGTCACCGTTGTGGACGACTGAACCAAAATACCCACAATAAATACTCCGTTTTACCATGTCTTCATCTTCTTGCTGCATCCATCATTCCTTGCTACCAAATCCTGATACTGTGAGGTCAGCCAGGAAAAACACAAAGCTTTCAAATCCTGAACTAACAGGCCGTGGTGTTTCACTCTGCTCACCTTTAAGCGTGTTCATGCTGAGGATCCTGATGGCAGGCCGGCCCCTCTTAGCCTGGGGAGGGCCGAAGGCCGACCCCCCAGAGCCGGGGTCTCCAGGGGGGGACAGCACCCTCTTAGCGGAACCTACTGGGCTCCCCTGTGGGGGGATGGAGGCTGCCCCTCCAGCCCCCGAGGCCAGGGCTGCTCTGTGCTGACGCCGGTGGTAGAGGTACTGGGTGGTGTTCATGAAGCTCAGGCCACACTGGGAGCAGAGGTGTAGCGCCCCCTTTAGGCCGTGCTGCTTCTCCCGGTGGTTGGACAGCTCCCACTCAGAGCTGAAGCCACTCCCACACTGGGCACACAAGAAGCTGGGCTCAGACACAGAGGTAGAGGGCCCGTCCTGGTGCTCAGGCCCATGGCTCTGGGAACCAGACACCCCCTCCATCTCAATTATGGACTCTTCCACCACCTCTTCTTGCACTAGGGACATACCATCCGTGGGTGTGTTCTCCTGAATCTCAATGGTCTGGCCCTCTGAGGTGTGGTCGCTAGCCCCTTGTTTGGCCCTCTCCTCGTCCCTCTGCCGGTGCTGCTTGCGGTGGTAGAGGAAGAGGGTGGTGTTGAGGAAGCTCTCCCCACACACGGTGCAGCGATGCAGGGCCTCCTCCAGCCCATGCTGGGTCTTGCGGTGGGACACCAGCTCTGACACCAGGGCGAAGCACGCGCCACAGTCCACACACAGCAGGCTGGAGGGGGGCTTCACCTTCTTGGCTGCCCCCCTTCTCCGGGGGGTGGAGTCATCCTCTGGCTCTTGCTCGGGTGCAGGGGGGTCCTGGGGGGGGTTGACGTCTTTCTGAGGCACATTGCTCCCCTCCGGAGGATCCTCTCTGCTCACAGCACCCTCCTCTTCCTGTCCTTTTTCCGTTTCAATGTCTTCTACTTCGCCCGCCATCTGGTGGCCTTCACCCTCAGACCCTTTTGCTCTGTCCTCCATGTTGGAGGACTCTGGTTCCAGAGCCACTTCAACCTCTGCCTCCGCTTCCTCACCTCCGTCTGGGACCTGTTCTGACCCCGGCCCGGTTTCGGCAGGCCCTGGATCGGGTCCCGGGTCTGGGTCAGGTTCAGTCTTGGCCTGCCGGCAGTGTTCTTCCTTGCGGTGCTTCTGCCAGTGGAGCAGAGTGTCAAAGAGCGCGTCACAGTCGCCACACTGGTACAGGATCCGGGGGCAGGAGGCAGGGGGCTTCTTGGGCCTCCCTGTTACCAGGATGGAGGTACCAGGCATGGAGGAGACCAAAGACATGACTGCCTGGGCCTGGGCTTGGGTCTGGGCCTGTGGAATCTGGAGAACCATGGATGAGGAGACAGACTGGGTTGTGTACACTTGCTGCCCAATGAGAACAGAGGGAATGTCAAAGGAAGGAAGGGGAGAGGAGAAAAGGATTAGAAAATGTGAACATCGTGGGTTTCATGAGAATCAGTGTGGTTCAGTAGTTTGTGTAAACCTGGTCTAAAAAGGAATGTGGGTGAATGGCCGGCCGTGTTTGGGCGGCTCATGGACCCGCCCCGTGATTCGGATCCACTTCAAAAAGTAATTAGCTCTAAGGTGACCCATGCTACACCCCTCCACTAGGGCTGGGTTTAAAAAATCGATTAATCGATTCTGGATCAATTCTGAATCATTTGATAGATTTTTTTTTTAACCCAGCCCTAGTGTGGACCCACCCCGTGTGGGCCAAAGACGCCATTCCCTCAGCCGCTCTAGGCTACTGGCGCAACCAGTTATTCCCGCAAAAAGAAATGGCGTGCTCGGACAGAGACGTGGTCGATCCCATTCAAATGCTTGGCAGGTTGGATAGTTTATAATCCATTGACTTGTATTGAAGCGACCATTGTAGATGTGTAGATCAATCCGCAGAGGGGATTCAGGAAGCAGAACTACTTACGGTAGCTATTGTTATTGTTTATGTTGCTAGGCTACCTAGTTTGCGGAGGTTTACACACGTATGTGCTGCGACTAAATAGTTCTATGCTAAATATTTAAAAAAGCATAAAAGATGAACTAGAATCTTACTTTATGGCGAATTATATGTCAGAACGCCAACTAACACCTCGGTGAGTTTCTTGTCTTTGAAATTGAGAGTTTAACATGTTTTTGAATGATTTTTCAAGGTGCCCACCCACATCCATTGTATGACCAAAACGGTGGTAGAGCAATTATCAGACTTTCTCAAAAGTGCTAGTTTTGTCAACTTTTTGATCTGAACCATTGTATATGATCATAAGTAACCTTAAAACAGGGCTAAACATGATTTCCCCCTTTACTACTCATTTAATTAGCTAGACTTACACTTGTGAGGTGCGCTGAAATATATAAACTTATGATATGTATACACTTGTAATTATTAAACCAATTGAGGGAGCACACTCCGGGTACGTCGCCCTTTAAAATCACGCGATCTGGGAAGTGATGAAGCACATAGCACAGTGTTGTCTCTACCTCAGTATTCATTTTCCATCTTCCTTTTCAATGCTAGAAAGCACTCCTCCTTTCCTACCAGCCCATTTACTCCTTTCCTACCAGCCTATTTCCTCCTTTCCTACCAGCCCATTTACTCCTTTCCTACCAGCCCATTTACTCCTTTCCTACCAGCCCATTTTCTCCTTTCCTACCAGCCTATTTCCTCCTTTCCTACCAGCCTATTTCCTCCTTTCCTACCAGTCTATTTCCTATAATTACAGCTCTCCAAGTCAGTCAGGCTGAATCACTATTCACATGAATGAGGGGACATTTTGTGATTTAGTTTAATAGCAGCCTCAGCTAGTCTGATATGTAAACACCAGCTGTTGTATAGCAGTGTCTCCTTGATGTTGGCCAGTAATGATCATAGCCCAGCTAATTCAGTCAGAATAGCAGTGCAGATCGTGCTGATGACCAAGCGGCCTGGGGCAGAGCTTCTGCAGCTGATTCCTCTGTGAGAAAGCCGATGAGAGATCCATCAGGAGGAGCGCTGTCACTGACTGATGAATCTCTCTCGCTCTCGTCACCCCGCTGGCTACTCAAGATGCAATCTGCCTGTCTCCCATGACACCGTGCTTTATGGTCCTGGGCTGGAGAGAGAGGTGCGAGGTTGGGAGCGTGGGCACACACTCCAGCTGGTAAACGCCACTCAGCTGCTACTGCCTGAAACCCCCCAGGTCTACTGTAGTTATCACAGAAAGAAGAAGGGCAGCATTGGTTACAATGCTGCCAATTACAGCTCAATCAGAATCATGCAGAATATCACTACTAATTACAGAACTTTTGGAATTCTTTGTAAAACTGAATTAATGGAGTAGAATATATACTTCCTGGTGAAATTCAGCTCCAAGGTCTACATTTCAGAACATAAAGTGTATAACTATGCATGCTACAATGGAACATCTATTTCCCTCTCTGTACCGACTACAATACAATGCGTACAAGGACACATGGCTCTCCAACTCACAAGAAAGGCCTTGAGCCCAACAAGGCCAATACAAAGTATCTTGAATACTATTTAACACAGATATACAATAACCTTCTAGGATTGCCATCATATCCTTCTATTAAATGGATCAAACTCTGTCTGCCTCCATTTTTCTCCTCAATGCATCCATCCATCTGAAATTACACATAGGTAATGATCATTGAGCATAGGCAGGGACTGACAAGAGATGAATTTCGCCCAAATTACGCTGTTTATGAGATTTTAGCAGGATTTTGGCCAAGTTGTGCTGTGCGCGCTGCCGGGGATGTGGTGTGCCCCCAACCAGCGGAGGACCGGGGATGTGGCGTGATCCCGACCAGCGGAGGACCAGGGATGTGGCGTGATCCCGACCAGCGGAGGACCGGGGATGTGGCGTGATCCCGACCAGCGGAGAACCAGGGATGTGGCGTGATCCCGACCAGCGGAGGACCAGGGATGTGGCGTGCCCCCGACCAGCGGGGGACCGGGGATGTGGCGTGCCCCCGACCAGCGGAGGACCGGGGATGTGGCGTGCCCCCGACCAGCGGAGGACCGGGGATGTGGCGTGCCCCCGACCAGCAGAGGACCGAGGATGTGGCGTGCCCCCAACCAGAGAAGGACTGGGGCATCTGTCTGCCGTTGCTGTCAGCAAATAGCTAGGGGGCCAAGTAGGGAAGTGCGAGGCACCCTACTGTGATTGGTATTATTATTATTATTATTATTATGCAATGGAAGTCTATGGTAGCCCCTATAACCGACTGGTCACTTTTTACGAAACTTTGCACAATGGTAGAGGATCATGCGAAGAGCCCATGGAACAAGTCTTACATCGATTGGCCAGAAGGGGGCACTATAGCGACTATAGTTTGAAATGGCTACATTTGAACGGGGATATCTCATTCCCCGTTTAACCTAGAGGCATGAAACTTGGCACAAATATGCCTCTCCTCACAAGGAATAAATTTGTCTCAAGAACACATAATTTCCGGTTATGAAGATTTTCCTCCATTTTTGAATTTTTTGAAAATCGCTTAAAGTCTAGCTCCTCCTAGGAACTTTTAACAATCTGCATGGAATGCAGTAGACAGAATCTAGGGACCAATATCTTAAGTTCAATTTTGGCAAAAGTTTGAAAAGTAAAAAGACAGAGTCACTATAAGCTAATGAAGATTGCCCCTTTACCATAAAGGGGTAAAATTTCTGAAGGGTTGGAGAGAACACCACAAAACATTAACATATCACCACCCATAAACAGAGGCTAACCTTTCATTATTGGACAAATCAAACAAATTGGGGGCACTAGAAAGCTCATTTTCTGTTCAGGCCTAACCGCCATGCCGATTTTTATGAAACTTTGATGCATGGGCATGCCTAATGGTCACTGGAGAAAGTTGAAACTGATTGGCCACAGGGTGGCGCTATAACAAGTGAAAATTCTTAAAAGCATCTCTAATGCAATCGATTGCTGTAGCGTCTCCCATGGCCAAATGGGTTGATATTTTCTGCGTGAGTATGGTAGGTCATGGGACAACTTGCTAATTGGACACAAAATCCCCAGATTAAATTTTGATGTCGATATAAGGGTTAGTGCCAAGCCATCCCCATTGCACTTTCATTGTATTTTCATTGACATTTTCAATGACCACATAGCTCAAATGGGGCAATGGCGTTTCCCTTGTTGCCTGTGATGTGTACAGTGCGTTGTGCTTAGCTCCGTTACTGCTGCTTGCAGATATATATATTTTTTTTCCATCTGGTTTCTAGTAGTCATTTCAAAGTGAAAATAAAATAGGCCTACACCTGATTACAACACAACAATTATGTTGGCCACTGCCTCAAGCATAGTTTAGGCCCACTGTCATTCTGATTACACAAAAACATGGTTGATCATCTGAAAAACTTATACAAAGATTTGCAACCCAGTCTCACACATAATCATCAACATTTGAAGGGGACATATTTCCTCTGGATGCTACCATGGATGCATAGGCAGAAATATTTGAGGATTAAAGTTTTTTAGCATTTTCGTCAGCTCTGTGCAGAGTTGTGGCGCATCCCCGGGTCTGGAGTAGTTTAGTGGAATAGTCAAAATACAGAAAAACATGAACAATTTCTATGGGCTTGTTCAGTCTGTTTTACTAATTCAGATTCCATTTTGATAAATCCTAGACATCCATAAAATGTAACTGTGTGGACTATAGTTCCAGTGTGCACGTTTTTCGTCACTGGTTATCTGGAGGAAACACAATTTGGCGGCAGTGGTGCTCCACGAGAGAAACATAATGTGAGCTCACGTGATCAGGATGGTGATGACAGGCTAACGTGATAACGGGCTAACGTGATGACGGGCTAACGTGATGACGGGCTAATGTGATGACACGCTAACGTGATGACACGCTAACGTGATGACACGCTAACGTGATGACGGGCTAACGTGATGACGGGCTAACGTGATGATGGGCTAACGTGATGACACGCTAACGTGATGACACGCTAACGTGATGACGGGCTAACGTGATGACGGGCTAACGTGATGACGGGCTAACGTGATGACATGCTAACGTGATGACGGGCTAACGTGATGACACGCTAACGTGATGACACGCTAACGTGATGACGGGCTAACGTGATGACGGGCTAACGTGATGACGGGCTAACGTGATGACACGCTAACGTGATGACAGGTTAACGTGATGACGGGCTAACGTGATGACGGGCTAACGGGATGACACGCTAACGTGATGACGGGCTATCGTGGAGTAGCTAGCTCCACGTGGGGGCAGGGCTTTCAAGGCACTCCGAAAGGTGAGCACAGCAGATATTTAAGCAATAAACCACGAGAGGCCGTGTGTTATAGTGATTTTATAACAGCTAGGGGGCGTTGTTAGGCACGACGCGAATCAGAGTTGGCATAGCACTCACACACTCAATTCAAGTTTGCATTTCAAGACTAATTTTAAGTCAGTCAGTCAGTCAGTCAGTCAATATTCATAGTACCTGTGTCTGCAGATAAGGGAGAGAGACAGTTCCAGAGGCAACCACTGGGGGCGCCCCAGCCTCTGCTGTGCAGGTCATCTGGTGTGTGATCACCTCCTCCAAGGTGTTGAATTCTTGGTAGCAAGGAAAGCACATGTAGACTGAGGTACTTTCTGTTTCCATGGCTGCTGAACAGACAAGAGACCAGCCAGAACATCATCAATATAATGACATGGCCACTATTAGACACATGGATACATCTAATGATGGCTAGGATCTTTAACAGTAACACACACACCTGCAGACAAGACTTCTCATCACACAGGGTATAGAATCGTTTTCATCCCTGTGCACTATTTGTTTAGGCTAATGCTTGCAAATCTGAACTGTCACAACACTGCCCTCTTCTGGCCAAAACAGGTGCATGGAGCAAAGGGTTCTAAACAGCAACATTACCTACCAACCCTAGAGCAGTGGCAGAGGCCTGGTTGTTATCTTGTCTATGCAGGGCGTCTCTTCATGCAACTGTCTTGCCAAGGTTATCAGATACACCATGGGTGTCAAGATCTGTATCAATTAGAATGGCACTAATTTGGACCCCTAGGTCCTTCTGCATGGTTCTTTTGACCAGTGTCCAACCCTCAGACTCTGGCCACAGACCAGACTTAAGCAAATTAGCAGAGATCTGCCAAAGTGACTGGACATGAAGGGGCACAGAGAGCTTGAGAATGTGAAACAGCAAATGTTGTATTGACATATCAATAGTGCCCTCTGTTAAGTGTCCGGGGTGAATGAGATGGGGAGCAGGTGTGTGTGTGGCTCTTGGCAGGCTGTCTGGGCAGAGTTGGTCAGATAAATCCTTGACTGTGTACCAGAATTCTGACCACTAGTGATGATGATACTGGTGTCAACTCGCCTCAACTCACGGCGATTTACGTTCTCCATGTCCAATACTTATAAGGTATATAGGGGGTACTGCACAGTAATATGGCTGAGCAACATTAGATGACTATCACCCCAAACCATTGCAGGAATTAAAGAGGATATGTAGGCTAGCGGATATAAACCACTTAGCACTAACTAATACTTGCTAGCTAACTAGCTAGCTAACGTTATAAGACATAATAGACACACAAGATGCAACCGACCAAAGACACTCAGTGGCCGCAAACATGTTATCTGACAGTTTGCACTAGGATAGACCCAGCAGTCAGAGAACACGTTGAGAACATTGTTGAAAGAAAGTTAGCTAGTACAACGCTAACATCAGTGCTCTAACACTCCAGCAATAAAGCTAATGCTAGCATTAGCTGGTTAGCTATAGACGTGTTCACGTGCCTTATATGGCTAGCTATGCGTTTTCATTTCGAAGTGAGGAGAGTAGCAAGCTATCAACTCCACCACTGATCAGCTTGTGGTCGCTCTTCCAAGTATATATTTTTCTCTTTGCTGAAGACGCGACCGAAGAAGAAGGGCGGCATTTGCTTCTTCGGTGGTGTAATGGCGCCCACAGATGCAATGCAAAGGTGAATGTCTCCCCCCGTTGAGACTCCACATAAACAGATGCCCAACACGATATACTAGGGGGGAAAGTAACAGCTGCTCCACATATAACAAATAAAATAAATCAGATTATTGCAAAATAACTTACCAAACTCTGGCATTAGCTACTTTAGCTTGCTAGCTAGCTTTCAGATGAGGAAACAGTTGCTTTCAACATGGCAATAAGGCTGGATCTGATAGGCTTGTCCACTCTCTCATACGCCAATAGAATTCGACTACACAAAATAGTGCACTGGCTTGGCATCTGGCCCATCTTCATGATCGGGCCCTAGTCATGGCCCTAGTTTAATACATCCATGCTTGGGCCCTAGTTTCCAAAAAACCTTCTTGATTAACTGAGCAGTATGCTTGCCTACGTCATACGTCTGGCTGTTGCCTTTGCTTTTTCACCCCCCCCCCCTGAAAACCACAACAGCATCCTCAGGTTCATGTTCTATAATGGAATATATTTTATAGCTAATATATTTGGACAGATTGGGCTCAGAAAGGGTCACAAATGAAATCAATCACACATTATGTAATATGAACCCATTCACACAACAGTGATTGAATATACCCTTCACATCAAATTATTCTCTTTAAAGGTTAAGTGTTCTGGATTCTGTCCCATCCCGCTTATATTCCGAGCTCACTCTAAGTCTATACAGTAGTTCTGTCACACTCCACTTCTTTCCCTGAATTGTGCCCCTTGTGTGCCCTCCTGGGTGATTGAGAAGAGGGCCAGCTCCCTCTTACCGTTTAACCTGCCTCCAAATGGTATTAAAGAGCTGGCCGGGCACACAGCCAATGGGGGGCTGGACCACTCAGTCACCACAGAAACAGTGCAGGCTTCTCTGAATAACATCATTCAACCTTGAGGTATCGTATCAGTGAAGTGGAGGATATTGCTGACATGCTTTGCATTGAGGGATGTGGTTCAGGTTCCGGGGGGCCAGGAGCCAGTGTTTGCTGCAGTGTGCACTTTAGCAGAGATTGCTCACCTTTAGTTAAATAGTCTTATATCAGCCTCCCCATTTTCCTCCCCCTCTCACGTCCCCCAGCATCACACCCCGTCTCTCCCTCTCCCCCTCCTCCCATCACACCCAGTCTCTCCCTCTCCCCCTCCTCCCATCACACCCCGTCTCTCCCCCTCCTCCCATCACACCCCGTCTCTCCCCCTCCTCCCATCACACCCCGTCTCTCCCTCTCCCCCTCCTCCTGGCCCCTCATGACACTTGCCTCTCTGGGAGTCGCTGCTGGGAAGTGGAGCTGAGATCAAACAAGGACTCGGTTAATTCAGTAGCTGAACCTTCAGCTGGACCTGGGGGGCGGGGCTAAATCTTTATATGAAATAATTTCATCACCTGGCGGGTATTAAAGGTTCTATAGGGGCCTATAAATAATACATCTTTTAAATTGAATGAATGAGAACAGAAGAAAGTTAATGGACACCCAGAGACCTCATTAAAACCTGTCCTCACAGAGCAGCTCAATCATGTCTGATGGAAGAGTTGAGACAGTTCTGGAGGAGAGACCTCTCGTCCATTATGATGACTACCGGCCAGTGGCACTCACTCACTCCAGCGGTCATGAAGTGCCTGGAGAAATTAGTGGTGAAGCACATCGACACCATCATACTAGACTCAAGTTCACTTACAGAGGCAACAGGTCTGTGGATGATGCCATCACCCTTCCCCTACACTTGGCGCTGGAGCACCTGGACAAGAAAAACACCTACGTCAGTAGGCTATTCTGCGTCTATAGTTCCGTCTTCAACATCGTATGCCCCATCAACCTGGTCCTGAAGCTGAGAGGTGTAGGCCTGAGCAGCTCCTTATGCAACTGAACCCTGGACTTTCTCCCAGACAGACCACAGGTGGTGAGAATAGGCAGCAACACCTCATCCACACTGAACATCAGCACAGGAGTCCCTCAGGGCTGCTGCCTGAGCCCAGGCTGTTCTCACTGAACACCCACGACTGCTCAGCCAAGCACAGCAGCAATCCAATCATCAAGTTTGCGGACGACTGTGATAGACCTGACCTTCTCCAATGACTCATCTGAATCGGCAATTCTGGTGCAATTGCCTTTTAATTATGCGCTGTCCCTGTTAAACTAAACAATAAAATATGTATGTATGTATGTATGCCCACCTCCCTTGTTCTCTGTAAACCACATTGTGTTGCCTCTGGGTATGAAATGCGCTATACAAATAAAGCTTTGATTGATAAAATGAAAATGAAAAATGGAATGACATTTAATATTTGGAATTAATCATTTAGTTCTTTCAGTTTTTTTCACAGACATGAGGCAAGAGCAGTTTCATCACTTTATTAATGAGTTTAATTATTTATACCAACAAACAAAAACAGTCTCTCCCTCTGTCCCTCTCTCTCTCTATCTCTCCATCAAACCCTCTTTTTACAACCGTTCTGTTTCCACAAAAGACGTCTGAACCTTGGGCAGGCTGATAAAAAAGCAGGATCACAACAAATTAAAACCAAATAAAGAAACAATAAGAACACATTTAGTCATCTCTTCCTTTTAGGGGGAACTTAAAGGGGCACAGATTTCTGGGAAATGTATTCACTCTCCCAACAACAAACATCAGACCCCTCATCGCTCATTCATAAATGTGTCAGCACGCACAAAACATATGTAACAGGTTCACCCAGTTACAGTAGTACAAAACAAACAAATCTAAACAGGAGTCGAGACACGGGAGATGGTACAGACCACCGGAGATGGTACGGCCCACAGGAGATGGTACGGACCACGGGAGATGGTACGGACCACGGGACAGATTACACTTGAACCCTCTATCCCATCGATCCAGAAACAGCAGCCCACCCATGAAGACTCTACTGCTCTCCCCTGGAACAGGGACTGACCCGCTAGAGTCCCAGAGTCTTGTGACATTCCCTTCACATTGAAACAATATAGCAATATAAACCTGTAGTTCCACCTACTGGCTGGCATGTGTACCTGCAAAAATACTAGATCTGTCTGGAGTTGGGAAATGCTCCAATGCTTGGATCAAAGTACAGTATCTTGGATGAGGGGACATTAACATGTGACTTGGTTGACTTGTTATAAAACAAACCACCCCTCCCCCCTGAGAAAAAAAATACCCCCCCCCCCCAAAAAAAAAACACAAAAAAAAACACAAATAAACAAAAAACGGTACAATAAATAAAATGATCATAAAACCATTTCTGGGGACGAGGGAAAGGCAAGAGAGAAACGGAGAGAGAGAGAATAAAGACGAGAGAAACATTTTGTTCTTATTCCCCCCCTGAACCAGGGACTGAAATGAAATTGTATTTACAGACAGACTGAGCCTGGTCGCTGCTACACCAGCTCCACTCCACTAGAGAGAAAAAGAAATTACAAGAACAACAATATAATAACAATAACAAAAAATAACAAAATAAAATAAAGGTACTTGATATTTACAGTTGAGCAGTGAGAGAAAGGAAGGAAGGAGGGAGAGAGACGGGAGGAGGAGGAGGAGGAGGAGCGGACTGGAGGAAGGGGAGGCTCCAAATGGGCGATTTCCACCTTTTTTTCTCTTTTCTTAACAGGCGTTTGAATCCAGCTATGGTTGTGGTTGAGGGTGCAGAAGGACGCGCGGGTGTGTTGGGGTGAACATGCCAGTCCGTGTGGTTGTTGGAAGAGACACTTGGAAGATGCTACCGGAGCCTGTGTGGCTGAAACCTGTAGTGAACTAGAGGGTCCACATGAGGTCAGGGTGAGAGCTAAGACAGGACACTGAGGCACCATGGCCATTCAGGGTGGGTGTGGAGGTAAACAGGGACCGACACACACACTCACAAACAGCGAGCTCATTCAGTCAACACACACCCACACACACAGAAAAAATACCTCCCTGACATGCAGTGCAACTGTGCATCCAGACTGAGACGAGGAACAACCAGAGCCGTGAGGAGTGAAAGTGGCAGAGTCTCTCACTCAAACATTTTTTTAGAGCATAACTCACATAAAATCAGGTTTCCAGATAAAGCAACAAGGACAAAAGCATATAGAATGTGCATTCCATTCTTTAAAAGGTCCCTCTTATGCAAATAAAAGACATTTAAGACTTTAACGTTGATTTTTGACCCAACACAGATTCCATTACAAACAGAGACTGTGGTTCCCTCGTTGGGCTATCCTATCCTTTCAATAAATTTAATTTCAATTCACTGGAGGAGATCCTTAATGAGATCAGCCCGATGAACAAAAGCTTCTAAAATCACCTCCCCTTTTCTAAAATGCCATGAATACAACAGAGGAAGCCTAATCATGTTGCTGCAGTTTAGTATCCAATTAATTAAAACAAATAAAAAGCCCTCTGTCGCCCCCCATCGCCAGGCAGAGCCAGCAGACCGGAGCTTTAGAGATTGAAGGGGAATGAAGAAGTCTTGAACACTCCTACACCAGCTATCAGCTCTTCTGAAGAGTCTTGTATACATTTAACATGGAACCAATCCATTTAACATGGAACCACTCCATTTAACATGGAACCACTCCATTTCAAACTCTACACAGGAAGATTGTCGATATCTGTCCATCTGACAGTCCAGCTTCTCTGGCCACAACACTACCAAACATAAAACAAAGGAAGGGTCAAATAAATAAAAAATTCAAAGGGATAAAATTTATATTTAAGATTATAATACAGACTACCCCATGGTTAGATCCACCTAACAAGTGTACCATCTGGTCTCCCTAGTCTAGTTGGATGAGCTGATAAAAGGGTCCTAGGGGAGCGTCCTAGGGGAGAGACCTAGGGGAGCATCCTAGGAGAGTGTCCTAGGGGAGCGTCCTAGGGGAGCGTCCTAGGGGAGCTTTGGGGTACACTGACTCTGACCTGGAGCCTCAGAGATATAGCTTATACATGAACCCCACATATGGTCTCTGAGTGCATCAGAACTATCACACTGTCATAGACAGACATGAGCTAGAACCTCTTCTACACCTAAACCTGCTGAACACCCTGGGTGAATGACTACGTGGGTGAGAGTGAGTGTGCGCACGCGTGTGTGTTGTAGTTGGCGGTTTGGAGCCGGAGGGAGGGGGGAGAGAGAGTGTGAAAGCGAGGAGAAGGGGGATGGAAGAATGGGTGTTCAGGTGCTGTTGTTGATGGATCCAGGTGCTGAGCTGGGCTGGGCAGGACTGTCTGACACGCTGGCCTCTGCTGGGGGAGACACAGCGTTAGATACACACACACACGTGACTAACAACACACACACACACCTGACTAACAACACACACACACACACACACACACCTGACTAACAACACACAGACCTGACTAACACACACACACACCTAACACACACACACCTGACTAACACACACACACACCTAACAACACATACACACACCTGACTAACAACACACACACATACCCCTGACTAACAACACACACACACCTGACTAACAACACACACACACCTGACTAACAACACACACACACACACCTGACTAACAACATGACATTAGAACTCATGATCGGTTTCCTCTGTCAAATATGTCTACCGTACCATAAATGTTTCCCGATGATGCAAGCGTTGTATAAAAGCAATAACTCAGTGGAGGATTGTGGTATATGGCCGTTATACCACGGGGTGTGCTGGTCGACTCGGCTGCGCCTTGTGCCTTTGACCGCAGCACAACCGGGGTATATTGACCATACACCGCAACCGTCAAGTGAGTTATTGCTTTTATACAACGTTTACATCATTGGGAAACATTTATGGAATAAATACCGATTATTTCAGTGTCTTAATATCGATTTTACTGAACTCCGCCAAGAAAGGTAGTTCATAAAACTATCACGTTGCAATAGAGTTTCAAAGCGACGAGCAATGAGCCCTAGCAACCAAACTAACACTACTTGTAGGCTGGAAAGTTATCATCGCTGCCATTTGGTTGAGTTCTAAATCCCTGAGGGAAAAATTAATGGGATTTATGAAAAATGCTGAAAATAAGGATAATCAGAGACTCCCAGACTGGAGTAGGTTTTGTTCCAACAGTTAAAATACATAATTGAAAATGGGTTTTGTGAATGTTGAAGCTCTTAGTTGGTTCTGAGGTCGATGTTGTTGAGATATAAAACATTTTCCCAGGGCCTCAAGTCTTTTTTATTCACCACAGTAGAACACGCGTGAGCGACCAACACAGCACACACACACACACACACACACACACACACACACACACACACACACACACACACACACACACACACACACACACACACACACACACACACACACACACACACACACACACACACAGTGGGCAGCAGGTGCAGTGGGCAGCAGGCAGCCAGGGGCAGTGGGCAGCCAGGGGCAGTGGGCAGCCAGGGGCAGTGGGCAGGGGGCAGCGGGCAGCCAGGGGGCAGCCAGGGGCAGGGGGCAGCAAGGGGCAGGGGGCAGCAAGGGGCAGGGGGCAGCCAGGGGCAGGGGGCAGCCAGGGGCAGGGGGCAGCCAGGGGCAGGGGGCAGCCAGGGGCAGGGGGCAGCCAGGGGCAGTGGGCAGCCAGGAGTAGTGAGCAGCCATCGTTCATGACGCTCGGGGACAAGGTCCAAGTGCTCATTCCAGGTCCTGGTCAGGGACCACACTGAAGAGCATCTGTTCTTCTGCATGTTTTTCATCTGGGGTTCTCTGGGAGGAAACCCTTGTGAACAAGAGAAGATGCAAACTCAGCAGATCGGCCCGGACACCTTCTTGCTGAGAGGCGACAGTACCAGGGTCTGCACCCCCAATGGGTGGTTTTGGGGTTCAGTCTTACTCAAGGACACTTCAGAGCCACGCGGGAGCTGGCTCTTGCGTTGAAAGGAGCCAGTTGAGGTGGTTCGGGCATCTAGTGAAGATGCCTCCTGGGCGCCTCCCTAGGGAGGTGTTCCAGGCGTGTCCGGCTGGGAGGAGGCCTCGGGGTAGACCCAGGACCAGGTGGCAGTATTACATCTCCGCACTGGCCTGTGAGTGGCTAAAGATTCCCCAGGCAGAGCTGGTTGATGCTGCCAGGGAAAGGGATGTCTGGGGCCCTCTGCTGGAAC
This sequence comes from Borostomias antarcticus, assembly GCF_949987555.1. Taxonomy (NCBI): domain Eukaryota; kingdom Metazoa; phylum Chordata; class Actinopteri; order Stomiiformes; family Stomiidae; genus Borostomias; species Borostomias antarcticus. The sequence continues at coordinate 12,376,279 of NC_140243.1, read as the reverse complement.
TGCTGCCTCCGCGACCTGACCCTGGATAAGCGCATGACGATGGATGGATGGATGGAGGGATGACAAAACGTACTCCAGTCTGGGAGTCTCTATTAAACACATCTTATTTTTCCGCATTTTTCGCGAATCCAATTCATTTTTCCCAGAGGAATTTAGAACTCAGACCTCACCACTCTACATCACAGACATGAAGTTACAGTTAAATACACACAACACTTTAAGAATTGATTGATTTCTTGTAAATACTAAGTATGTAGCAGGCGTGTAGGGCAGCATAGCGCACCGTGAGAGGCAGGAGAGGTCTGTGCGCGAGCGTGAGGAGGAATGAGTGTGGAGTTCAGCTGGGGCTGGATAGACAGCTCTGGGGAGAGAGAGAGAGAGATAAGTGATTAGTTGGTAGAGAGAGAGAGGGAGAAAGAGAGAGGGAGAAGGAGAGAGGAAGCGGAGAGGGAGAGAGAGAGAGGGAAAGAGAGAGGGAGAGATAGAGGGAGAGAGGGAGAGAGAGGGAGAGAGAGAGGGAGGGAGAGAGAGAGAGAGAGAGAGAGAGAGAGGGAGAGGGAGAGAGAGAGAGGGAGAGGGAGGGAGAGAGGGAGAGAGAGAGGGACAGAGAGAGAGGGACAGAGAGAGGGACAGAGAGAGGGACAGAGAGAGAGAGAGAGAGAGAGGGACAGAGAGAGAGAGAGAGAGAGAGAGAGAGAGAGAGAGGGAGAGAGAGACTGTCTGGGGAGTCTCACCCACGGGGCTGAAGTTGAAGAGGAGGGGCAGGTCTCGTCCGCTGGGCAGGCGGGCGCTGGGCAGGCGCAGCTCGTCGAAGAAGGCGTGGGCGCAGGCCTCCAGCGGGGACAGCCGGGTCACGGGCGTGTACTCCAGCAGGCGAGAGCACAGAGAGATGGCCTCGGGGGGCGTGCGAGGCTTAAACACCTGGGAGAGAGGGAGGATGGGCGGGGCCAACAGACCAGTTCATGATGGGTCTTATTTGTGTGCCTAAACTGATTTCACTGCACAAAAACAAAACTAGGATTCATTTGCATAGGTTTTAAAATAGACATTAACAACCCCGATTCAAAGCAACCACTGTAATTTTCAAAACGTGTCGATAATATTTTACCCCATTTCCATGACTTTAAATAGTTTAAAACGGGTAAGGCCTATATAGAGATCATAGGGCACAGTAATGTGCCTTTTTCTCCAGGCCAGGCTGTTAACCAGACAGGCTCTTAACCAGACAGGCTGTTAACCAGACAGGCTCTTAACCAGACAGGCTCTTAACCAGACAGGCTCTTGACCAGACAGGCTCTTGACCAGACAGGCTCTTAACCAGACAGGCTCTTGACCAGACAGGCTCTTGACCAGACAGGCTCTTGACCAGACAGGCTCTTAACCAGACAGACTCTTGACCAGACAGACTCTTGACCAGACAGACTCTTGACCAGACAGGCTCTTGACCAGACAGGCTCTTGACCAGACAGGCTCAGACCAGACAGGCTCTTAACCAGACAGGCTCTTAACCAGACAGGCTCTTAACCAGACAGGCTCTTGACCAGACAGGCTCTTGACCAGACAGGCTCTTGACCAGACAGGCTCAGACCAGACAGGCTCTTAACCAGACAGGCTCTTAACCAGACAGGCTCTTAACCAGACAGGCTCAGACCAGACAGACTCTTGACCAGACAGACTCTTGACCAGACAGACTCTTGACCAGACAGGCTCAGACCAGACAGGCTCTTAACCAGACAGGCTCTTGACCAGACAGGCTCTTAACCAGACAGGCTCTTGACCAGACAGGCTCTTAACCAGACAGGCTCTTAACCAGACAGGCTCTTAACCAGACAGGCTCTTAACCAGACAGGCTCTTAACCAGACAGGCTCTTAACCAGACAGGCTCTTAACCAGACAGGCTCTTAACCAGACAGGCTCTTAACCAGACAGGCTCAGACCAGACAGGCTCAGACCAGACAGGCTCAGACCAGACAGGCTCTAGACCAGACAGGCAGAGCAGCGATATGTAGCCTGGAATATGGAATGGATGCTTGGGTGTCTCAGGAGGTAGAGTGGGTCGTCCAATGATCATACGGTCGGCGGTTCGAATCCCGCCTCCTCCTGACGACATGTCAAAGTGTCCTTGGGCAAGACACTGAACCCCAAATTGCTCCCAATGAGCAGGCTGGCAAATTGCATGGCAGCTGCCGCCATCGGTGTGTGAATGTGTGTGAATGAGAGGCCTTCATTGTGAAGCGCGTTGGATAAAAGCACTGTATAAGTGCAGTCAATTTACCAAAGCACTTGTTAACTTTCGTTAGCTGACTAGCTGCCCACACCAACGCGTCTCACGTGATGCTAGCGCAGCTGCAACGGTCCCCTAGCCTGAGCAGCACAGCACTAGATTTTAAATGAGTAAAACAAGGAACGTATTTTGCGTAATTAGACATGTTTTGGGATCTTCATGAGCATATTTTAAACAATCGCCATATTCAAAACCTTTCCAAAACACTGTTTACTCTAAACCATTTCCAGATTTGGAAAACAGTTTCTGTAATTTCCTCCCTTTTCCAGGAGGTTCAGGCCGTGGGAACCCTGCTCAACGCGGGGCCCAGGTTCAGGAGGCTCTTAACTTGACAAAAGAATAAAAAGACAGATGCTACCTGATCTTGTTTAACACAAACGCTTGCTTCCTGTTTTGAAGCCCTTCCTACTGCCCCCAGCGCAGGTCTGGGACCCCACGGGGTGAGAGGGATGGAGGAGGGGGAGGAGGTCTGGGACCCCCGGGGTGAGAGGGATGGAGGAGGGGGAGGAGGTCTGGGACCCCCGGGGTGAGAGGGATGGAGGAGGGGGAGGAGGTCTGGGACCCCCGGGGTGAGACGGATGGAGGAGGGGGAGGAGGTCTGGGACCCCCGGGGTGAGAGGGATGGAGGAGGGGGAGGAGGTCTGGGACCCCCGGGGTGAGAGGGATGGAGGAGGGGGAGGAGCCTACCTTTGTCCAGGGGTGTGCTTTGATCTGTGGGAATTTGAACTCTGTGTAGTTGGGGTTCATCTCTCGGATCTGCTCTCTCGTCGGAGTCCCCAGAACCTGGAGGAAAGCAGAACAAAGGAGGTTAGTCGGGGTGTCCTGTCTGCTCTTCCACACTGCTGCCATCTTCACCACCATGTCCTGTTCATGTCCATGTCCTCCCCCCTCACCTTGATGATCTCCACTAGCTGGTCCACACCGCTGTCCCCGGGGAAGATGGGCTGTCCCAGCAGCAGCTCCGCCAGCACGCAGCCGGCCGACCAGATGTCGATGTTAGACGTGTAGTCCGTAGCGCCGAAGATGAGCTCCGGGGCGCGGTAGTACCGCGAGCAGATGTACGACACGTTGGGCTCCCCACGGACCAGCTGCTTCGCACTGCACACACACAGGGAACAGGGGTGACCGGGTTGGACACCAGAGATGGACACACACAGGGGACAGGGGTGATCGGGATGGACACCAGAGATGGACACACACAGGCCCGTCAACAACAGGCCTCAGCACAGACAGAAGAAACACAGACGGACCAACAGACAGACAACAGACAGGGCTAACGTGCACACGCACACCCACACAAGCACCAAGGGGTGCGGACTGACCTCCCAAAGTCACAAAGTTTGAGGATGGCTGTCTCCGGGTCCACCAGCAGGTTCTGGGGCTTGATGTCTCTATGACACACGCCCTGGGAATGGATATAGGCCAGGCTGCGGAACAGCTGGTACATGTACACCTGGGGGGGGGTCAGAGAGGGAGGGGAGGGGTTAATCCATCCCAGAATACTCCCGCTGGACACACAGCTGCTTCCCTGGACCTCCTGCTCCCGCTTTGGAAATAAGAAGCCCAAATTCCACAGCCAAGAGCATCAGAGAGTGTTGCTGAGTGAGTGTATAGTTTAGAGAGGGGAGAGTGTTTGGGTGTGTGTGTGTACGCGTGTGTGTACCTAGGAGTGTGTGTGTGCGTGTGTGTGTGCGTGTGTGACTCTGTTCAGACCATTAGCTGTGTGATTGGGCGCACAGGGGCGCTGGGAGGAGCAGAGGGGCAGGTCAGAGGTCAGGGCTCAGTGCAGCCGTGACTCATCCTGCTAATGACGTCTCTCTCACGCCGCTCATGCACCAGAGACAAGGGCCCTACAGGGGGCCCAGGGGTCAGAGAGGCCCTACAGGGGGCCCAGGGGCCAGAGAGGCTCTACAGGGGTCAGAGAGGCCCTACAGGGGGCCCAGGGGTCAGAGAGGCCCTACAGGGGGCCCAGGGGCCAGAGAGGCCCTACAGGGGGCCCAGGGGCCAGAGAGGCTCTACAGGGGTCAGAAAGGCCCTACAGGGGGCCCAGGGGTCAGAGAGGCTCTACAGGGGTCAGAGAGGCCCTACAGGGGGCCCAGGGGTCAGAGAGGCTCTACAGGGGTCAGAAAGGCCCTACAGGGGGCCCAGGGGTCAGAGAGGCCCTAAACGGACAGAGCAATGAAAGGCACAAGACCCTTGGAGTGGAGGGGCAAGGGGATGAGAAGAGGAAGAGGGGGATGAGGGAGGAGGGGAGTGTGTCAGAGTGTGTGACAGATAACCAGCATGTGCGTCTCCACACCCAGGAGAGGGAGGAGCAGGGGGGCCATGACAGAGAGAGAATGTCCTGTCCGCTGCTAGGGGCAGCACATACAACACACACCCATATACACAACACGCAAACAGACCGTCTCTCTCCGTCTCTCTCCCCCTCTCTCTCCCCCTCTCTGCAGACCTCCAGTAGTCAGTATTGTAACAGAGCTCATGAAGTGTGACAAAAACAGACTGAAGTGCTTTTCTTTTCCGTCCACAGGCCATTGCTACCCGGATAAAACACTGAGCCGTTCATACAGCAGGAAACACCACATCTTTTCCTCTGCAGTGCAAGAAATGACCAGACCGGTTCAACCCTGTTGAGCTCAGTAGTCTTGGGTAATGAGTCTAAAACAGGAGCACTTCAGTCACAGCATCACTGTAATCTGGGAGTGGAAAGAGGACGTTTCTCCCAGTGAATCATCTCACTGAAGCAGAGCCTGTTCCCCTCCCAGGCCCTCTGCTGCCCCTCCCAGGCCCTCTGCTGCCCCTCCCAGGCCCTCTGCTGCCCCTCCCAGACCCTCTGCTGCCCCTCCCAGGCCCTCTGCTGCCCCTCCCAGACCCTCTACTGCCCCTCCCAGGCCCTCTGCTGCCCCTCCCAGGCCCTCTGCTGCCCCTCCCAGGCCCTCTGCTGCCCCTCCCAGGCCCTCTGCTGCCCCTCCCAGGCCCTCTGCTGCCCCTCCCAGACCCTCTGCTGCCCCTCCCAGACCCTCTGCTGTCCCTCACAGCACTGGGAGAGCCGGGGGGGGGGGACTGTAGGAGGCAAGTAGAAGACGATGTGGAAAAGCAGTAAAGGGGGGGGGAGGACAGAGGGGTTATGAGCATGAGAAGTGTTGTTTTTAACCTGTATTTAACCAGGAAAAGAAACCCTTTGAGATTAAAAATCTCTTTTACAAGAGTGTCCTGGCCAAGACAGGCGGCAGCACTGTTACCGAGTTACAGACGACATCATTTAAAAACAAACAACCATATAAAATAAAAACAGGGTGAATTTACAGAAACGTTAGTGGAGTGGTTCATGGTTCAGCTCTGGCTGTGGGGTGAACAGATAAGGATGAGAAGTAGCGGATGAGTGTGGTAGATGAGGGGGAAGCAGCCAGGTGGGGGTACGGAGCGCCTGGGGGGGTCAGGAGGGGGTCAGGGGGTCAGGAAGGGGTCAGGAGAGGAGATAGTTTTCACCTTGACGTAGATAATGGGGATGGTGGTCTTGGCCTTGTTGAAGTGCCGGGCCACTCTGTAGACCGTCTCTGGGACGAAGTCCAGTACCAGGTTCAGGTAGACCTCGTCCTTCTGCAGGGGCCGGAGAGACAAGAGATGCACACAGCTGCTCTCACATCACAGGTTCAAACCAACACACACAGCTGCTCTCACATCACAGGTTCAAACCAACACACACAGCTGCTCTCACATCACAGGTTCAAACCAACACACACAGCTGCTCTCACATCACAGGTTCAAACCAACACACACAGCTGCTCTCACATCACAGGTTCAAACCAACACACACAGCTGCTCTCACATCACAGGTTCAAACCAACACACACAGCTGCTCTCACATCACAGGTTCAAACCAACACACACAGCTGCTCTCACATCACAGGTTCAAACCAACACACACAGCTGCTCTCACATCACAGGTTCAAACCAACACCAACTGACCGCCCAAACTGCGAAGCAGGTCCGCTTGTGTGACCAGCTAGCAGGGTTGTTCACACCGTAGTGTGCTGGGTAGGTGTGGTGGGTTATGTTCCAGAAACCCATTTCCTGTTCTCCAACCGTTCGTTAGAGATACACACCTTCTCTCCACTGGAGTAGAAGAAGTAGCGTAGCCTCACGATGTTGCAGTGGTCCAACTTCCTCATGATCTGGAGTTCTCGGTTCTACATTAGAAGATGGAGAGGAAGTATGAGTGACAAACGCTCTTCAATCAAACACCCTGACGAGACGAGAGAGTTTTAGTGTGAGAGATGTTGAGCCTTTACCTTGAACCTCTTGTCCTGCAGGACCTTTTTGATGGCGACCATCTCCTGGCTATCGATGAGGCGTGCCTGGTACACCACGCCGAAGGACCCGTTCCCGATAACCTTGATGTCCGTGTAAGACACTTCCTGCGGGCGGTCTGGGCCCTGGCCTGGCGTGGCCACCACCGTCGTCACCTTGCCACTGTCTCCTGAGGAACAATCCAACACAAACGTTTAAGGTGGTCAAACCTGCTACGACCAACACGCACTTCAGGGATAACTCCTGTTGTGAACGTATACTTCGTCAGTCACAGGCCTACGTTACAAAATACAAACGCTCTCTCCATCTCAGACGCAGAAACAAAGTCGAGAAGCTGGTTTTCAGGTAGGAAGTGCAGTGATAATAACCTCCTGCCTCGTTTTTTCCACACTCCCCTGGGGAGAGAGAGAGAAACGCTTAATAACAACAAGACTCTTGTGTGTGTGTGACCTCCCCAGGTCCGTCCCTCCCTCCCTAGGCCCCTCCTTCCCTGTCCCTCCCCAGGCCCCTCCCTCCCCAGGCCCCTCCCTCAGTCCTTGTCCCTCCCTAGGTCCGTCCCTCCCTCCCCGTCCCTCCCCAGACCCCTCCCTCAGTCCTTGTCCCTCCGCAGGCCCCTCCCTGGTAACGCGCTGCTGCTGATGCCCCGCCCTCCCCTGCCTCCCTGGGGGGGACAACAGCCTGCCTGCCTCAAAATATAACACCTTGGACGTTGGCTGGCTGGCTGACTGTGTGTGTGTGTGTGTGTGTGTGTGTGTGTGTGTGTGTGTAGGACTGAAAATGAACACCTGCCACCGGCTAAATGAAGGTAAAATTTCCAATTGGCGACTAGATTTCGGAAGGCTATCTGAAAAATATATATACTTGGCCGGTAGATTTTTTTAATCTACAGTCCCCTAGGCAGGTGACTCGCCGTGAGCCAAAAAGTTAATTTTCACCCGTGTGTGTGTGTGTGTGTCAGCCCAGCGCACCTCTTCCTAGAGCCGTGCAGTTCCTTCACTCGTCTCAACATGAGTCCATCTGTGATGTCATCCACCCCCCCAGTTCTCCTGCACACCCAGCCTGTATCTGCATGGCAGGTCTCTACACCTCAGGAGGGGACTGACTCACCTACTTCACACTCCCTGTTTAAAAACTTGAGTATCCATCTACTGCTTCAATTTGGTCTTGATCTAGGCCTGTGTTCAGTAAATGCGTGGGCTTACAAGCCAAATCATGGGATGGTTGAATGTTTGATTAATGGATCTAATCCATCATGCCTGAAAGAGTGAGGTGGATAGAATGGTTTTCAGTGTCAGCAATATGGAAGGAGGCTCCAAACATGCGCGCAGCGTTTCCCACAGGACTGGGGGGGGGGGGGGTCCAGGACTGGGGTGTAGGTGTGACGGGGGGGTCCAGGACTGGGGTGTAGCTGTGACGGGGGATGGGGTCCAGGACTGGGGTGTAGCTGTAGCGGGGGAGGATCCAGGACTGGGGTGTAGCTGTGACGGGGGAGGGGGGGGTCCAGGACTGGGGTGTAGCTGTGACGGGGGAGTCCAGGACTGGGGTGTAGCTGTGACGAGGGAGGGGGGGTCCAGGAGTGGGGTGTAGCTGTGACGGGGGGGGGGGGGGGGGGGGGTCCAGGACTGGGGTGTAGCTGTGACGGGGGAGGGGGGGTCCAGGAGTGGGGTGTAGCTGTGACGGGGGAGGGGGGGGGGTCCAGGACTGGGGTGTAGCTGTGACGGGGGAGGGGGGGTCCAGGAGTGGGGTGTAGCTGTGACGGGGGGGACGGGGACGGGTCCAGGACTGGGGTGTGGCTGTGACGGGGGAGGGGGGGTCCAGGAGTGGGGTGTAGCTGTGACGGGGGGGGGGGGGGGGGAGAGGGAGGGTTGATACTCTGCAGGTATTGGTATAAGGCCAGAAGTGATCGATCTAGCTTAGCCTACAACGCGTGTGCATGTTCGCTAGCTATCTTAAGTCAAATGAGACAAGCAGCTAGTGTAGTATAGAGATCTAAGTATGTTGATTTGACTCAGCTTAGCTTTAAAGATTGCAGCACTAGCTGGCTAGCTAGCTAGCACTAGCACTGCTGGCTAGCCTCACCAGAGAACTGTTGTGTGTGTGTGTGTAGTGTGTCTGTAGCGTGTTAGTTGTAGATGCGTGTGTGTGTAGTGTGTTAGTTGGAGATGTGTGTGTGTGTGTGTGTGTGTGTGTGTGTGTGTAGTGTGTTAGTTGGAGATGCGTGTGTGTGTGTGTAGTGTGTTAGTTGGAGAGCAAGTGTGTGTAGTGTGTTAGTTGGAGATGTGTGTGTGTGTGTGTGTGTAGTGTGTTAGTTGTAGATGCGTGTGTGTAGTGTGTTAGTTGGAGATGTGTGTGTGTGTAGTGTGTTAGTTGGAGATGCGTATGTGTGTGTGTGTAGTGTGTTAGTTGGAGATGCGTGAGTGTGTGTGTGTAGTGTTAGTTGGAGAGCGAGTGTGTGTAGTGTGTTAGTTGGAGATGCGTGTGTGTGTAGTGTGTTAGTTGTAGATGCGTGTGTGTGTAGTGTGTTAGTTGGAGATGTGTGTGTGTGTAGTGTGTTAGTTGGAGATGCGTATGTGTGTGTGTGTAGTGTGTTAGTTGGAGATGCGTGAGTGTGTGTGTGTAGTGTTAGTTGGAGAGCGAGTGTGTGTAGTGTGTTAGTTGGAGATGCGTGTGTGTGTAGTGTGTTAGTTGGAGATGCGTGTGTGTGTAGTGTGTTAGTTGGAGATGTGTGTGTGTGTGTGTGTGTAGTGTGTTAGTTGGAGATGCGTGTGTGTGTGTGTAGTGTGTTAGTTGGAGAGCAAGTGTGTGTAGTGTGTTAGTTGGAGATGTGTGTGTGTGTGTGTGTAGTGTGTTAGTTGTAGATGCGTGTGTGTGTAGTGTGTTAGTTGGAGATGTGTGTGTGTGTAGTGTGTTAGTTGGAGATGCGTATGTGTGTGTGTGTAGTGTGTTAGTTGGAGATGCGTGAGTGTGTGTGTGTAGTGTTAGTTGGAGAGCGAGTGTGTGTAGTGTTAGTTGGAGATGCGTGTGTGTGTAGTGTGTTAGTTGGAGATGCGTGTGTGTGTAGTGTTAGTTGGAGATGTGTGTGTGTAGTGTTAGTTGGAGATGTGTGTGTGTGTGTAGTGTGTTAGTTGGAGATGTGTGTGTGTGTGTGTGTGTGTGTAGTGTGTTAGTTGGAGATGCGTGAGTGTGTGTGTGTAGTGTTAGTTGGAGAGCGAGTGTGTGTAGTGTGTTAGTTGGAGATGCGTGTGTGTGTAGTGTGTTAGTTGGAGATGCGTGTGTGTGTAGTGTGTTAGTTGGAGATGCGTGTGTGTGTAGTGTTAGTTGGAGATGTGTGTGTGTAGTGTGTTAGTTGGAGATGTGTGTGTGTGTGTGTGTGTAGTGTGTTAGTTGGAGATGCGTGTGTGTGTAGTGTGTTAGTTGGAGGTGTGTGTGTGTGTGTGTGTGTAGTGTGTTAGTTGGAGGTGTGTGTGTGTAGTGTTAGTTGGAGGTGTGTGTGTGTGCGTGTGTGTGTGTGTGTGTGTGTGTAGTGTGTTAGTTGGAGAGCGAGTGTGTGTAGTGTGTTAGTTGGAGATGCGTGTGTGTAGTGTGTGTGTATCACCTGGGGCTAACGAGGCGGTTAGTCGCGGAGTGAGAGAGACCGGCTCAAACGGACAGTGTGAGGTCAGATTTGGGAAGTGGAAGGTTCATTATGGAACCGCGACGGGAGAAACGTCAGGGCGACGGCCGAGTCTGTGTGAGAGAAACACTCTGCATGCGTTTGATTGACCCAAAAAACACCCTGGCTTTGGCTCAGTCAGACCTGACCCCACGCTCCTCCTGGACTCCCTATAACCTATGACCCTAACCCTGCAGAGTATAACCTGTATCTGAGGCCTTCCTGACCGTCTTCCCTCTATGGGACGAATGGAGTCCGAGGGGAGTGCATTAAATATGGAGCACCGGAGGCATGATAGCCTCTTCAATAATGAACTCAAACATGAGCAGTCTGACCAGCTGACAGTGGAGAACTTTGCTTCCTGAGCAGTAATAATAAGAGGGAGAAAGATGAGTGATTTCCAAAACACTCAGACTCCTAAGAATCAATTAGCTAAACCTTCACTTCTAAATATAAAATACCAGTAGTGCATTCATTACTCCGTCAATTGATTAGCAATTATACAGCAATATACAAGGTTCAGCGTTTCCGCTGGTAAGGTTTTGCCGTGGCGGTGATGCCGCCACACCAAACATTTGATACAAAAAACAATAATACAAATTAGGCTATATATAAATAAAACTTTCTAAATATTTCTGCCTAAATGCGCTTTCAAAACCACTGTCGCGCCCACATTAGGACTATTTATTTTCAATAAAGAGCCTATAGGCCGCGCGCTCTGTGCCGCTCCATGTTGCTCCTTTCTGAGGTGATCGGAAGACGCGTGAAGGGATTTTTTCTTCAGTGAGCGGCATGAGGTTACAACGAAAGATAGGTAGGCTATTGACGCTCAAATATTACCATAGTGTTAACCAGTGTTTGAATTGGGCCAAACACTGGTGCTGGCACCTAGGCCTACTCCTCAAAATGCCTAGCCTACTGTCTAAAATACATTTATGTTAGTAATCTAAGTGCCGTTATAGCTACAGTTAGACGTGCCGACAGCTCCTGCCCATCTCAAGCACGTTGGTAAAGCCTTTGGTTTTATAATTCCCTGATGACAACTAGCAGATCCTATAACCTAATGTATCAATACAATTTTCCAGATGGGCATACGACGATTTTTGAAGAGGAAGAGAGAGGAGAATGATGAGACCAGTCAGGTAGGCTAGGTTATTGCCGGCTAGCTATGATTCACACCGGGGGATTAAGGAACAAGGCAGTAGGCTAACAGTTTTGCCCGCTTCCCAGGGACCAGTAAACTGTTCGGGCAAGAGGAATGCAGTTGTCTGATCGGACAAGTAAAAAATGAATATGATAAATTGGCCTTGTGTTGCTAACGTTACATAACGTTATCTGAAAATACAGTTTGAGCCGAAGCGGAGCTGCTCCATTTGAGCTACGCGCTGCTGTCTGTCCGTCAGTCAGCCCTTCAAGCGAGCGTTGTCAAGGAGACATACACCACAAGCGCGAGTAGGTTCTGCAACTTTCGTGCGAGTCAGGTGCAGCGCTGCCTGATGGATTGTGCGACCGTCTTTTTGGCTGGCTGAACTAACACTAGCTTGCGTTAATGTTCCTCCAGCCACCTAAAAAGTGCCAATCAAAACAGAAAACAGCAGTTGTTACCATTATAACAGCTGCTGTTATAATGGTAACCTACAATACATCTGATTAAAATATGTCTATAAACCATATGATTTATTAAGTGCGTGGTTACTGTTTTATCCCGCCCAGTTACATGTAATTAATTACATTTTAAGCTCTAGGACTTTACCAGCCTTACGAGATAAGTTAGGCCATCTTTATAGGCCTACTTATAGGAAGGGGACAGGAGAGAGGATACAAGGGAGGAAGAAGGGCGGTCTCAGATCCCCCGCTTTGTTTTCGAAATCGGACTCTTTTTTTTCACACACCACCACACCAAGAGATCAGTTCCACAGGAAACACTGCGGTTACAACCATGCGTTTCTCTGCACCAACACAGGATCACACCTCCACATGTAGAGGGCCAGTCGGTGAATCCGCATGGTCTGGCTGTACTGTAGGACACACCCAATACCATCTACAGTAACATTTAAGCCCATTTCAAGATAAATCATGAATGGCACTAAGCTCTACACAAAGTGTCAGTATGTAACTCTGTAGCCAGTTTGGCCTCTCTGCTCTGTTCTGGCTCGCTCGTGATCTCTGCTTGCACTTCACATGCAACCTGGCAGTCAGTCAGCAGTGGTTCATTAACAGCAGCCTTGCAGTAGTGCAACACCTTAGTTTGAGTTTCTGGTAAGCCCAGCCCTCCACGCCAGAAACAACGCTTTATCAGCAAAACGCCCTCACAAGATCACTGCTCAGGAGAAAACCAGCCTCCACAAGGCTGTGTCACTGAGCCTCTACTAGGCTGTGTCACTGAGCCTCTACAAGGCTGTGTCACTGAGCTTCTACTAGGCTGTGTCACTGAGCCTCTACTAGGCTGTCACTGAGCCTCTACTAGGCTGTGTCACTGAGCCTCTACTAGGCTGTGTCACTGAGCCTCTACTAGGCTGTGTCACTGAGCCTCTACTAGGCTGTGTCACTGAGCCTCTACAAGGCTGTGTCACTGAGCCTCTACAAGGCTGTGTCACTGAGCTTCTACTAGGCTGTGTCACTGAGCCTCTACTAGGCTGTGTCACTGAGCCTCTACTAGGCTGTGTCACTGAGCCTCTACTAGGCTGTGTCACTGAGCCTCTACTAGGCTGTGTCACTGAGCCTCTACAAGGCTGTCACTGAGCCTCTACTAGGCTGTGTCACTGAGCCTCTACTAGGCTGTGTCACTGAGCCTCTACTAGGCTGTGTCACTGAGCCTCTACTAGGCTGTGTCACTGAGCCTCTACTAGGCTGTGTCACTGAGCCTCTACTAGGCTGTGTCACTGAGCGTTAGGAAAGTCTGCGCAAATTCTCAGCATTAGGTGGATATAGTGGGGTGGAGTGTGAGGGTTAGACTGAAACTTGCATTGTTGTCACTGGCCAATCCAATCAGCCTTTAGCATGAGGAGAGCTCTTATTAACTAGTGACATCAAATCCATGCTATATATCTTCATGAACAGCGTATATCTACATATGAAATGAAGACAGTGAAATCTTTCACTGGACCCCCGTGAGCCGACCACAGCTCTGCACTCTTTCAAGAAAATCATTTCTAAAGCTTCATTGACCTGGTATTATGTATATCTGAGCACACACCAACCCTGCGTCAAAACAGGCTGCAAACTCTCATCCACGTTCTGGCTGCTGCGACAACATTGATATGCAAGCAATATGAGCAGAAAACGCTGCTACAACTTCTGTTTGACCAGGGAAATAAAATCCCTCTGACTCCTTATGAAATGAATCACAGGCAGAATGTGATCACTTACATGAATCACCTGCAGGCGTTACCTTGAAAAACAATCACTACTCACAACATTAATCACTACTCACAACATCAATCACTACTCACTCACACAATCAAGATGTGCCCACTACAAGTGCAGGACTCCACTCATCAGGTGATTCAATGCTAAAGGTTTCCAGACTTCTTACAGGATTTGGAGAATGACCATGGGAGAAAAAACTAATCACATTCTATATCAAGGAGATGCCTGAAACCCAACTGGGCCGATAATGGAAGACCTGCTATAGTAGAGTGGATGGAACCTGCAGTTGTCTCATATGATCTCCATGCATCTGTCTGCATTCACTTCTCATTTTCCTTTCTGGTCCCCGTGTTCCTCATCCCCCTGTACCTTTGAATTTCCATCCCTTCATTACCATTTCTCCTTCACTCTTTCCATGTGTTCCTCCCAACTCCAGTCCCTTCACACTGACTCTTCAACACCAGCCCATTGGGTGTCCTTCATCGGCCCAGCTCTTCACATCGCAGTATGAACTGACCCCAGGCCTGCTCCTCTACGCATCAGAGTACATGGCTAACCGACCGTGTGTGATGTTTATGGTGCTCATCTTGGCTAAGAATCAGTTTTATTGACAATGTAAATCCATTGGCCCAGACATGTTTGGGTCACTTCATACAAGGTCTTTTCACCTCTCCCTGCATTGTAGAGCAATGCTCCAGCTTTGCCTCACCACCAGCCCCTAAAAGACTGACCTTGTCGACTCCTCTTCTCGCTACCTCCCTCCCTGCTGACATTCTGCCTAATGCAGCCTCTAATCGAGCTACCACGAGCATACTGTAAATTCTAATGGAATTCCAATGAAACCCTTTAGAAAAATCCTTGTGAAAATGATGTTTATGAATGGACATGGGAATAGGAAAATGAGGATTACTTCTACAGCTACCCATCATGTATGTATCAAATCGCGACAACACGAGTCACTGATTGATGGCTAGTTTGAGTACTAGCTAATGTAAAGTGATGGTGTTCTGTAAATAACATCAGCTAAAAAACACCTAGCTTGTTATGTTGACACATGGCTTAACTGGCCTAAAATGTGTCAAGACTATGGTCTGGGAATTCTAGTGAGGCGAGTGAGGTTAGTTAGCGAGATACTTGGCTAGCTAGCAAACATAGTCGACTAGCTACCTAGCTCATTATAATCTAGTGGCATCCAGGATTACATTTACATTTGACCAATATTAAACAAACTAGCTATCTTGCATTCTAAACGAATTATACTGTCCAGTAACGTTAACCGTGTTTAGCTAGCAAACACTAGCAGGGTAGCAGAGTGCAGTCTATGCAAGTTCAAGTTGCTAGTTAACTAACGTTAGCAAAAAAAAAATCATACTACCTAACGTTAGCTAGCTAGTAGCTATCTACATTTGAAGACGACGTCGAACCTTGATCATGGACTTCAGCTCAACAGCTAGCACATTGATGTTTAGCCCACTAGCTAATCTAGTTAGACTAAGATAACTGGCTAGCATATTAGCAAGTGAAACATTAGGTAGATAGCAACTAGCTAGTTACCAAGCTGGTGGTTATCGACCTACGCTAAATAAACTGTCAACCACCGAACGACCACCGATTATCCTTACGAGGGCCAGTGAATCAAATCTGCCCAGATGCTACTAGCAAGATACCTAGACTAGGCTGTTGCCTAGCCCTTGATCCCAGTGTCCCGTTTTCAAAAACATATTAGCTAGCTAGCTAGTTAGCATGTTAGCTAGCTAGCACACACAGCCAGATTGATGACTAGCTAGCTAGTGCGACACTTTCATAACGGTGTTGGCTACATTTAGCCTAATTTCTTGTCGGTCCAACATCGTACTGCTGCAATAAAATGGTTAAACTCACTGGTTAGTTTCAAATTTCCGAAGCCCGTCGAGCTGCTCCCACTGGCCTGTGAAGCCCCGGATTTTCCTGCAGAGCTTCCACCAGCAACGGCCGATCCGGCAGCGGCTGCAGCGGCTCCGGGAGCCCCCGGAGGCTCAGCGAATGAGCTGGTCCTGGGCCGCCCGCTGCCGCTCATTTTTGTGTGCGCTAAAGCCGGGGCAGGGGGGAAAGGTAGTCGCGATATAGAGCCAAGCAGGCACAGGCGTTATCTATCTTTTCTCAAAAATCCTTTTAAAATACACTGCATAAGTCGCGTATCGTTTAGCTTAGCTTGTACGTCTCCCCTTTCTTCTTCACTTGGAAGAGTGTTGGTGGGGGGACTGAGGACTTGACGCACAGCAACGTAACATTGCAATGCTTCCTGGGTAACGGAGTTTTCTCTGTTGGTCCACAGAGTGAAAGCCAGAGTAGCTTGTCCAGATAAGACCGAAACGGATTGTAATGCTGATCTATAAACCGTTTTAGAAATGCTTTATTATTAAATAGACAAATAAATTAGACTGACATCAACGACTATCGCGCATAGAGTCAAACTACACTAAACTGCGAGAGAAAAACTCCAACTACCACGTTAAAAGCCTCATCTACCAAAAAAGCGCCCTTCTGGTGAGTGACAGAGATGTCAGCAAATCGCTGCTGATCGAAGTCACATGGCCCGGGCGCAAAGGCGGGGCAGCATGTCTCAACTGAAACCGAGCCAGAGACAAACGATGTATTTCTTGCATTGAAATGTCTCCGCAATGAGAGGTTCGTAGAGACGAGATCCTTGAGGCCAAACCGGTGCTGAACTAAGATGCGTAGGCTACCGAGGATGCACCGTTGTGTTTATGAGGCACAGTGACGAACGCACGGGGGATTGTCCAACGACAGTAGATGAGAGGTAAGGATTTTGAACGGGAGGGGAAGGAAGGGCCTGTTGTCGCTGCCGGAGACCTGCGGGAAAAAGTGGGTAGCGCCGCCTGACGACCGCTTAGAACTGGGGAGCCGTAGTCAGGATACAGCGGTGCCTGTGAACAGGTCTAGAGTATCGGGGGTAGCGCCGCCAAAAGGTCGCCATTTGCTAACACACTCAGGAAATTAAGATGGGAGGAAGCATGTTTGCAGACAAATAGTATTATTTTAATGAACCGTTATTATTATGTCCACATCTTGATTCAAAGCTCGAAAGGCCCATTTGAGCACGAGCTTGATTGTCTCTGATAATTCTCTGAAATAAGTTGTCTGATCAACATGTCTTTACACTGTATAGCATCAGTTATTTATGTGCTTTTATAGAAGAAGCAGCAATGGGTTTTGATACAAATGTTTTATTCCCACGCTTCCCCCACAGGTTTGCTGTTGTGCCACTGACCTCTTGAAAGCCAAAGTGACATAAGTTAGTATTACAATTCTAGATGTAAAACATATGGTCACTGGCTGAAGTCCATTTGACTTGACTATCACAGCCCACCCTCATACAGTCAGTCATCAAAACAGTGGCATTATCATTTGAGCATTTGGTACAACTAGAATACCCCCCCCCCCCCAACTACAGTTTGTGTAGATTAGTACTTGTGCAATCGCACAAATCGTCACAGAAATCACCCAATCCACCCTAGCCTGCAGTGACCATGGCTGACCAGCAGGAGGAGCCAGCCGGCATGTATGTGGAGCACCAGTACATGTGCAGTGAATGCCACGAGCTCTTCAACACTCTGGAGGAGGTGCTGGTGCACCAGCAGATCCACACGGGGGTGGAGGGGGAGGATGCCATGGCCTACCAGGGCATCTCAGAGGAGGGGGAGAACCAGTACCAGTGCCTGGAGTGTGGCGCCCTCCTCAGGAACCCAGAGGAACTGCTGCTGCATCAGGAGATGCACATGAGAGAGGCTGGGATGGAGACAGAGCACCATGGTGAGGATGAGTGGCTTAAGAGAGTGAACACCTGGTGTGTGTGTGTGTGTGTGTGTGTGTGAGAGAGAGAGTGTGTGAGAGAGTGTGAGTGAGTGAGTGAGTGAGAAAGGACAGCAGTGATATTTCATTTGATATTTGATCGATATTGATTAATCTCTTATGTAGTCACGTGTGTGTGTGTGTGTGTGTGTGTGTTGTACTGCGTCTCTCAGAGCTGTGTGAGGTGCTAGAGACGGATGAATCTGGGGCGGAGAGCCAGGTGTCGGGCCCGGTCCAGTACCAGTGTCTGGACTGCCTGGCGCTGTTCGACTCTCCGGAGGTGTGGCTGGAGCACCGGCAGACCCATAGCAGGAGCAGCACCCACAGCAACACGGTCACGGTGAGTACCGGTACCGGCCCAGAGTACCGGCAGGTCCACACAGCAACAGGCCCAGAGGACGGGGACGCACCAACAGCGTTGCTAGGAAGTCTGTATAGTTGCCCGGCAACCATAAACACAATGGAGAGAAGGAGACAAGGAGGATGGCGAGTGGAGATCTTAACGTGGTGTGTTCAGTCCTAACGTCCTGCTGGTTCTTGACTCTGGGCAGGAGTACGTGCTGCAGCCGGACGGAACCGTGACCCCGCTGGGCGGCGTTCAGAACTTTGTTCTGAGTGAAGAGCAGGCCGGGGAGATCCTGGCTCAGGTACCGGTGTGTCTGGGTCACCTAAAGGCCTTCATTTTCACCCTATGAAGGGTTGTGTGTGTCCAGTGCGTTAAGGTTTCTGTCTGTCCCCTGGTTCTGTCTGTCCCCTGGTCCTCGCCTCCTCCAGGTTCTGGCTCAGCAGCAGCAGAAGCAGCCGTCGGCCCCCAAGCCCCCGTTCCAGCCTCGGGCCACCCTGCTGCCCCCGGTGTCCCCGCTCCCCGGCTCGGCCACCATGCGTCTGCAGATCCTCACTGCCCAGGCCCTGGCCGACGGCTCCACCACGCCCACCCTGCGCCGGGCCAAGCTCCTCCCCCCTCTGCTCAGCCCTCTAGGGCCCGGCTCCGCAGGGAGGCTGGCGTTCCAGGGGAACGGCCTCCAGCGGCTGGAGGTGAGGCTGGCCCCTAGTGTGCAGGAGGAGAAACAGCAGGAGGTGCTCATCATCCACCCCTACGAGTGCTCGGAGTGCAACCTCCTCTTCCAGACCCCCGAGGACTTCCTGCAGCACCAGGGGGAGCACTTCCTGGGTCAGGACAAGGAGAGCGGGGAGGCAGGGGTCATGACGGGCTACGAGGAGGAGGCCGGGGGCGAGGAGGAGGCGGAGAGGGCGGAGCAGAGCCGGAGGCCGCCGGCGGAGAAGAAGGCGGTGGTCTGGGCGCAACCCCAGCAGTGCGGCCATTGCAATCGCTCGTTCACCTCAGCCAATCGGCTGGCAGCGCACCAGCGTGTGCACGAGCAGGGCACGCACGAGTGCCCCGAGTGTGAAAAGGTGTTTAAGAAGGAGTCGTCGCTGCAGACACACATGCGCACACACTCGGGGGAGGCGCGTTACCTGTGTGTGGACTGTGGCCACGGCTTCACCACAGAGATGACCCTCATCATGCACAGGTAGGGGGGAGGGCCGACCCTGGAGGTCACAGGTCACCGCTGGGACGGGAATGACTGAGCAAGATGGCTCCATGTGTTCTGTTGCTCTTTCAGTAGATCGTATTCAGGTGACTGAGCCAATCAGCTTCTCTCGTTTATTGTTCCCTCCTCTGTTTGTTTTTTGCTTTTTGATCATTTCTATGTTTATGCTGTGAAATGGCTTGATCCTTGATTTTAATTTAAATTGATTGCACCAATAAAGGGATTACTAAAGGTCTCTCTCTCTCTCCCTCTGTCCCTCCCTCTCTCCCTCCCTCCCCTTCTCACTCTCCCTCCCTCCCATCTGTCCCTCCCTCCCTCCACCCCCCCTCTCTCTCTTTCTCTCTCCCTCTCTCTCCCTCTCCCCCCCCCTCTCTCTCTCTCCTCTAGGAAGACCCACACAGCAGAGCCGTTGCACAAGTGTCCCTTCTGTCCCAAGACGTTCACCAACATGACCAAGTTCCTGTACCACCGGCGCACCCACCTCCCCCGCGACCCCCCCGCCGCCGCCGTCGCCATGGTAATGGACTAAACCAAGCTCTGGCCCTTGGGCCGTGTAGGTCCGGCTCAGTCCAAATTGTTACAGCATGTAAACAAGCGACCCTACTGGTGTAGCAACATACGGAAGAATAAACAATAAACAAAGGAATGAAACCAGAGGACAGGAAACGGGCTGAGAACCACTTCCTGTCTCACTTTACATTCAAATGAATTTCCTGCTCATTTATCCTAGTTGTGTTTGGAACAATACTACTGCTTCCTGTGTGAGGGTCCAGGCTGACCCAGGACCGGTCCA
The DNA here is from genome assembly GCF_949987555.1 of Borostomias antarcticus. NCBI lineage: Eukaryota > Metazoa > Chordata > Actinopteri > Stomiiformes > Stomiidae > Borostomias > Borostomias antarcticus. The sequence continues at coordinate 12,356,465 of NC_140243.1, read as the reverse complement.
GGGGGCTGGGTGTGAGGGTCCAGGCTGACCCAGGACCGGTCCAGGGGGCTGGGTGTGAGGGGTCCAGGGGGCTGGGAGTGAGGGTCCAGGGGGCTGGGAGTCAGGGTCCAGGGGGCTGGGTGTGAGGGGTCCAGGGGGCTGGGTGTGAGGGGTCCAGGGGGCTGGGAGTCAGGGTCCAGGGGGCTGGGAGTGAGGGTCCAGGGGGCTGGGAGTGAGGGTCCAGGGGGCTGGGAGTGAGGGTCCAGGGGGCTGGGAGTCAGGGTCCAGGGGGTTGGGTGTGAGGGGTCCAGGGGGTTGGGTGTGAGGGGTCCAGGCTGACCCAGGACCGGTCCAGGACTGGGAGTGTTGCTGAGCTGTGTCCGTGTTCCTCTCCAGGTGCCAGCAGCGTCCGGCAGGGTGTCGGCCCTCGCCGTGCTGCAAAGGGCCAGGAGGGAGGGTAGGGGCCCCGCTGGCCCCCAGGAGCACCTGCTGGCCCCCCTCACAGAGGACGAGATGGAGGTCTCGCTGGAGGACGCAGCTCCCAGCTCCCAGGCGCTAGAGAGGGAGGAGGGAGGAGAGGTCAGCGGGGTCAGGGTGGATCACCCCGCGGGGGAGAGTGGCGAGTTCCTTCAGGGGACCTCCAACGCTGGGACACCTCTTACCTCCAATCCAACCAATTCCCTGGCTTCTTCTGGGTTAGAGGACCAATCTGGGACTTTGTCTGCGGAGGGGGGAGAAAAGGGGGCGTATCCCTGCCCCTCCTGCAATAAGACCTTCCCCTCCCAGCTCCGCCTCCTTCGCCACCGCCACACCGCCCATGTGAACGACCGGCGCTTCAAGTGCGGCGTCTGCGCCAAGTCCTTCAAGAAGCAGATCCACGTGCGCAACCACGTGCGCACGCACACCGGCGAGCGGCCGTACCAGTGCTCCGACTGCGGCAAGACCTTCACGTCCCTCGCCAACCTGACCCGCCACAACCTCACGCACTCCGGGCTCCGCCCCTACCGCTGCGACGTCTGCCTGCGCTCCTTCACTCAGTCCTCCAACCTGCGCCAGCACCGCCGCCTCCACGCCGACCCCGCCCCCTGGCCCTGCCCCGACTGCCCTGCCACCTTCAAGTGGCCGGCCAAGCTGGCGGCGCACCGCTACAGCCTTCACCCTGGGGCCCCCGCGCCCTTCCCCTGCCCCCACTGCCCCGCCGGGTTCATGTACCGGAGGCAGCGCGACCTCCACTGCCTGGAGGCCCACCTCCCGCTGCTGCAGGCCGACGCCCCCGCCGAGCCCTCCACCTCGGCCACGGGGGAGGGGGCGGAGCCCGGCGCCGCGTCCTCACCGGGGGGGAGGGGCCGTCTGGACTGCGGCGTGTGCGGGAAGAAGCTGAACTCTCCGGCCAACCTCCGCCTCCACCAGCTGAGCCACAGCCTGGGTGCGGGTCTGGGCCGACCCCGGGGTGGAGCCAGGGGCGGAGCCAGGCCGCGCGCCAAAGACCACGAGTGCCCCGTCTGCAAGAAGCTGTTCGTGTCGTCCTCGGGCCTCGCCCTGCACCAGCGCGTCCACACCGGCGAGCGGCCCTTCCCCTGCGCCGTATGCGACAAGCGCTTCCGCCAGAACACGCACCTGCGCGAGCACCTGCGCACGCACTCGGGGGAGAGGCCCTTCCGCTGCGACATGTGTGGGAAGGGCTTCATCCAGAGCATGCACCTGGCGGAGCACCGCCGCACGCACACAGGGGAGCGCCCACACGCATGCCCGCTCTGCGGAAAGGCCTTCAAGACCTTCTCCAACCTGCGCAACCACAAGATGACCCACGCGCGACAGCAGAGGCTGGAGGAGGCCGCCGCCCACGCCGCCATGGAGACCAGGACCGCCGTGGCCCTAGTGGACGCCGCGGCCGTGGAGCTGGCCAATGGGCAGCCTCCGCTCATCCAGATCCAGGCCTCCGACCTGCAGCAGGTGAGATGGACGCCAGTAGCTAGCCGATCTTCTCCTGGTATGAATGTTCCTCTGTTACATACTCACCCCAAACATCCCCGCCTCTTTCCTCCCCCCCCCCCCCCCCCCCCCCCCCCAGACGCAGGGCACCCCCACCATCATGTGTAATGAGTTCGGGGAGACCATCGCCATCATCGAGACCAGCGAGGGGGGCACCCTTCCCCTGGCCGAGGCCATTGAGATCTACCACACCGCCCTGGAGAACGGCCTGGGCATGGACGCCATTGCTGTCAACAACCTGCAGATACTCTGAGAACAACCTTCAGACCAAACAGAACCCTGAGAGAACTCTCCACAGCTACGACCTGAGAATGTCAGAACCCTGAGAGAACTCTCCATAGCTACGACCTGAGCTGGGAACGTCTGATGAGACTTGACCATTAGAACCAGACTGGCAGAGAGACGGAGTTGTGTGTATCTGGGTAACGACCTCACTGGAACCAAGAACCATCTAAATAATTACCTGAGCTGAGTGTTTCCAACTGGCCCGTCCTGATTGAGCTCTGTTGACTGTTAACCCACAGGATCTTATGGAGAAGAGTGAGAAAATCCTGAAAAACTGTGATTATTTAGAAGACATGGTTGCCTTAATAAAATTACATGTGAAATGTATTAAAGGCAAATTTGCATATTTATTTTAAGACCAAATTGCATGAAGGCAGACATGGTTAGCGCTGAGCAGACGAAGCTACGACTGAGATGAGAATCACTGGTGTTTGTTTACATGACTGCCCGTTCATTCAGCACCGCTGTGGGAATTATTATTTTTTTACTTTATTTGAAAGCATTTATGGTTCGTCTTGTTAATAAATGCATTAATAAAACATGTTTTCCAACATGCTTTGTCGTTTGTTTGGTTGGATTGACACGTTAGTTTACTTCATAGATAAGGATACTGATAAGACTGCTAGACTAGATAATTAACTGCCAGTTTGGGAACCTTTAAATGTCTAGCTGTCTCTCTAGGACTGGAATGAGGAACTGATTAGCACTGATAAGACACGGTCAGGACAAGTGATTACAAGAGTTCCAATGTATCCGTACTTGTTAAACAAGGCAAGTAAAGTGTATTTTCCTTGTGTAACAAGTACAGGTACATCTTGTCTATTCTTCAGAATCGTCACCTTTCACTGCTGCTAACGTTCCTGGGCTGAGTTTCCCAGAGGCATCGTAACGCTACGATGAACGCTGTAGCTTACGTTGAACGTAGCGCTACGATGCCTCAGGGAAACTCAGCCCTGTCCAGTGAGTTGTGTATCTCTTTCTAAGGGTTCAGTGAGGAGGTTTCCATCCAGCTAGGGGGTCCAGACCCGGTACCGAACAGCTAGGGGGTCCAGACCCGGTACCGAACAGCTAGGGGGTCCAGACCCGGTACCGTACAGCTAGGGGATCCAGACCCGGTACCGTATAGCAATCCCACCACTCAAAGACCACCGTCTCCTCATGACTGCCGTTTGATTGGTCAAATGTAACTTGGCAGTGAAACAGACAAGCAATGTTTTACTTCAACATCTATTTATTTGTATACTGAGAGATACAGATACAAACTTAAATTATTCATATAAATTCCTCTCTTGTACTGTATCAGCAAAACAAGGAGTAACACAAAAACGTTAATATTCATTTATTTAGTTTTTCCTTTTCACAATTTTACCTTCGGTAATGGGTGTCTTTACAAGTCAATTTAAAATCAATGACAAGTTTTTCCTTATCAGTAATATAACGAGTCTATCAACTCTACAGTAATTATGTACAACACAACCAAGTCTTGCACAAAGACACCAATATTATATCCTCGACCCTCTCTTTCAATAACCCTCCTCCAAACCACGGGGTCTCTCCCCTCCTCTCCCAACCCACGGGGTCTCTCCCCCCCTCCAACCCACAGGGTCTCTCCCCCCCCTCCAACCCACGGGGTCTCTCCCCCCCTCCAACCCACGGGGTCTCTCCCCCCCTCCAACCCACGGGGTCTCTCCCCCCCCTCCTACCCACGGGGTCTCTCCCCTCCACCTCCAACCCACAGGGTCTCCCCCCCCTCCAACCCACAGGGTCTCTCCCCTCCACCTCCAACCCACGGGGTCTCTCCCCCCAAGAGAGGAGGTCTGGAGAGATCAGTAAAGTGACAGAGGGAGGGAGGAGAGAGGAGGAATAAGGGGTGAGGCGACAGAATCAAACTGAGGGAGGGTGGGAGATAGAGAGAGAGAGGGAGATAGATAGAGATAGATAGAGAGAGAGAGAGAGAGAGAGAGAGGGAGGGAGAGAGAGAGGGGGAGGGAGGGAGAGAGAGGGGGAGGGAGAGAGGGAGAGAGAGGAAGAGAGAGAGGGAGGGAGGGAGGGAGAGAGAGAGGAAGAGAGAGAGGGAGGGAGAGAGGGAGGGAGAACAGACTGCTTATTACTCCTGAATGAATAAAATGTCACTTTCTCTTTCTCCTCTTTGAAATGAATTGTTTTATTTTCAAAATGTCACCGAAGATGATAGAAAGAGGGAAGACTCTGAAGGAGGAAGAGATACGTGGCTGAAGGAGTCTCTCTCAGGAGTCTCTCTCAGGAGCGCATCCTTCCACATCCTCCTACAATGAAATACCGGCTGCAGAGTGAAGAGGGGATATCAGCCAGGAGGAAGGATCAGGTCCAATGAGGAGTGATAATAGAACAGTAATAACAATAATAATAACAATAATAATAATAATAATACAATAACATGGTGACGGGAGAATGACAAGTTAAAATTAAAAAAATCAAGTTGGTTCTTTTCAAAAAGTGAAGAAAACTCATGGCAACAGACGGCCTAGTGGCCCTCAGCTCTGGTCTCTCTTCTCTGGTCTCTCTCCTCTGGTTTCTCAACTCAAGTCCAAAAAGCCTTAACCAAAGTGTGGTTGAGGCGAACAATAAAAACGTCCAATTAGGAACCAGGATGTGCCCACGGACTGTCTGTCCCGCCTCCTTCCTTCATGGCTAGCGAATGAGAGGTAAAGGAATGCTTGGTTACCCCCTGACTGGCATCTGTTGTGGTCAATCCTGGGAGGGCAGAGCCAGACTGATACAGACATGAGCAGGAGTGGCGGCGCTGCCCAAGCTTTCAGCCGGACAAACCCCAACGCTCCCAGACGAACCCCAACGCTCCCCAGTCTCCTCAGACGAACCCCAACGCTCCCAGATGAACCCCAACGCTCCCCAGTCTCCTCAGATGAACCCCAACACTCCCAGACGAACCCCAACGCTCCCCAGTCTCCTCAGACGAACCCCAACGCTCCCAGACGAACCCCAACGCTCCCAGATGAACCCCAACGCTCCCAGATGAACCCCAACGCTCCCCAGTCTCCTCAGACGAACCCCAACGCTCCCAGACGAACCCCAACGCTCCCAGACGAACCCCAAAGCTCCCAGATGAACCCCAACGCTCCCCAGTCTCCTCAGACTTCTCAAGAATAGATCTTTTCCACCACACGGAAAAGTCTCAACCCGACTACACGTTTTTGGAGATTTTCCATTGCGAGTCGAATTGCTACTTTTCCCCCAGATGACCTCCTTCAAGCTTCTGACCTCCGAGCTGAAACGTGCCTGCTGAGGTCACATGACAACTGCAGACTGCTGATTGGTCAGCGAGGACAGGACCTCCATGGCAGTAACTAAACCCGCCATTTTGAAACAGCCGAGTTACTATTGCAGTTGCAAATGTATTTTCCCTCACTGGATTGAGTTATTTGGTATTTAATAGCGAAACCCCTGCTGTCATCTGGGAGGAGCCGACGTTCCTGTGTGTCGCGTTGAAGTCGGCAGTTTCATACCCCGTCACTATGACGACCAGCTACATTTGGGGTGGGGGGGGGGTACTATCTGCAGTGGAAACGAAGTGAAAAAAACAAACAGCTGAGTCAAGTTGAGCCGCTGGTACAATGCTGTGGAAAAGTGCCATGAAGGTCTGAGAAAAGCAACCAATAAAAAAAGGATCTCTGATCCGTCTCCAGAGTAAAGGGCTCTACATCCAATCACATCGTCTCTAGCCGGTGGGGGCCCAGCCCCCTCTTGTCCAGCAAAAAACAAACAAGCCAATGAAAGATGAGACTGCAGAGCTGCTTCCACAGAAGCAGCCAATGACTGCTCTGCCGCCCCAAAGCCCCATATTATAAAAAAACAACAACAAATAATAAAAACTACAATGTCTAGTCTGTAGAAAGACCTTCTCCAGCCCAACAGGACCGCCTCAGTCCAGAAGACCCTGCTGCTCCAAGGCAGCGAGGAGCAGGGAGGAGGTCTGGCTGACTGGCATCATGGAAGCCTTGAACAAGGATATAATACTAACAGAGTGCTGATTCAAGTGTGTGGTTATATGAGTTTTACAACTCTGTGTGTGTGTGTGTGTGTGTGTGTGTGTGTGTGTGTGTGTGTGTGTGTGTGTGCGTATGCCACATGTCCTTTTTTGGTAAGAGAGAACAGGTACTTGGACACCTTTTTTTTCTTTTTTTAAATACCCTATTCAAGTTGCAGTAAGATTTCCGCTGCTCCGCCCCCCTCTCCTGTGTCTCCCCCTCGCTCTGGCGCCCCCCGCAGGACGGGGGGAGACCGACAGGAGACGGAGATTAGGAGAGATACGGCGTGCGGCTTCTGTGCAGATGAGAACGGGGTTAAGGTCTTAGGTCTTTTTCTCAGTCACTGATTGGTTGATCCCGCCTGTCACTCATCTGGAGGAGTCCAGTGAGTCACGAGGCTCCTCGGGACTGGGCTCGCCCTCTCGCTCCGCCTCTTCCCCCGACGGCTCCGCCCCTCCACCGCCTGGCCCCTCCCCCGACTGGGCGCCAGAGGGCCCGGGCAGCGAGGAGGCGGAGTCGGCGCCCCCCGGGCCGGCGGTCTCGGAGGGCGCGGCCGTCTGCATGATCTTCTGCCGGACCTCGCGGATCTTCAGCTGCAGGCACACCTTGGTGGGGAAGATGTCCGAGTAGCGCGCCTGGAACGCCGCCGTGGCCTGGGCTGTGAGGAGAGACGCTCTGATTGGTCAGCATCAAGTCACATGCAGCTCATGCAGTATAACTCATGCAACTCATGGACACACATTCTGCTGACCTGTTCCCACCACGAAGCCACAAGGATATAATACTAACAGAGCTAATTCAAGTGTGTGGTTATATGAATTGTACAACTGTGTGTGTGTGCATGTGAATGAGTGTGTGTGAGAGAGTGAGTGTGTGTGTGTGTGTGTGTAGCTGCTGACCAGAGGGGAAGAATCCGTGCTCCTGGAACAGGGTCATGACCAGCGCCCTCCTCTGGTCCAGCGTGCGGCGGAGGGACGAGTAGGGGACCTTATCAAACTCCAGCTCCCCCAGGACATCCTCCCCATCCGTCCCTGGGGAGGGACACACCGACGGGGGGGCTGAGGGGACAGGGGGGGGAGGGTGGGGGTCAGTCTGTCAGCCAGGCGCTGGGGCGCCTCCTTTACAGGGAGGACACACACACTCTCACACACGCAATCTCACACACTCACACATGGAAATACAATGCTATATCAAATAATAGAAAGTGTGTCTCCCCCCCCCATATTTGAATAAATAAATAATAACTGTTACAAATAACTACTGAACTATTTATTACCCAACGCATATGAAGCATTTCACAAGTATTTTCATGACAACGGTGAGCTTGATCATGATGGGGTTGTTACCGGGGGGTTAGGGTTTAAGCCGCCTTTACACCATTGCGGAAAAATGACTGGGTTACGGTTCTGAAAAGACCGGAAAATAGCGTTGCTATGGTTTTGGTAAACAATGGTGTGTGTAAACATTGATAGATCACTTTCTTGTCAGTTTACTTGAATAATTTAATGTTATAAACTATATTGTTTTCCAAACAGAATTAACAAGCCCATGTGATCTAGTGAAGCACGTTGTCAATATAACAAATATAACAAATACAACCAGACAATCTAACCAGCATAGAGCCAGCTTCGGCTATGGCTAGTTAGCTAATGTTAGCTATAAGCTTCGTAGATTTGTCAAACTTAATAAATACGACACACACACAACCCAAAACTGTCAAAATAGTTCAATATTGGTGTAACTAAGATAGCTGGGTAATAAAATATTTTTTCCACAGACAAATTTTGCTACAAAATCTGTAACGTTTTAATATAGTTTGGCAAATTTGTACCGCGGCGCTTCGATATCCACCATGATTGTTGACAGATTTACTGACTGCTCGGTGACGTCGACACCTGACACCTGCATCGTCCGGCAGTTTCAGTTTCCCACATCCGAAAGTTTTTAGGATGGTATACGGTGGTACGGGGTGTCCACCAGGGTGCGGATTGCGGAAACCGAGTAATTTTTTGGGGTCAGGGTTCGGGGTCAGGGTTGTTACCTTGGGGTTAGAGTTAGGAGTCAGGGTTGTTACCTGGCCGGTCGAAGGTGAAGATGTCTCCCTCACACTTGGCGGCGCTCTTGGGCGTGTTGGGCTCTGAGCTGCAGCTGGACCGGCGCCGGCTCTTCCTCTTAGGAGAGACCGGGTCCTCCGTGGACGAGTCCAGGTCTGACACACACACGCACACGCACACACACACACACACACGCGCACACACACACACACACACACACAGTTAGACTGCACACAGAATGGAATACAAAATAAGTAGAGTTCTGACCTCAAACTCTTCCTTCCTTTTTCCTGCCATTCCCTCTCGCCCTCTTCCCCCTACTGTTCCTCTGCGTGTGTGTGTTCCTCTGTGAGTGTGTGTGTGTTCCTCTGTGTGCGTGTGTGTGTGCGTGTTCCTGTGTGTGTGTGCGTGCGTGAGTGTGTGTGTGTGTGCGTGCGTTCCTCTGTGTGAGCGTGTGTTTGTGTGTGTGTGCGTGCGTGCGTTCCTCTGTGTGAGTGTGTGTGTGGGACCTGTGGAGTTCTTTCTCTTGCGCCGGTAGCTGCCCAGGATGGCGCGGGGGGAGGTGGCCAGGCTCTGCAGCGTGGGCGAGGGCAGCACCTCCTCAGGACAGAACTCTGGCAGCTCCGCAAAACGCTCCTCAAAATACACCTCCGAGAGCACCCTGCACAGGCACACACACACACACATTAACATCCTAATACACCTCCGAGAGCACCCTGCACACACACACACACATTAACGTCCTAATACACCTCCGAGAGCACCCTGCACACACACACACACGTTAACATCCTAATACACCTCCGAGAGCACCCTGCACACACACACACATTAACATTCTAACACACCTCCGAGAGCACCCTGCACACACACACACACACATTAACATCCTAATACACCTCCGATAGCCCTCTGATACACACACACACACACACACACACACACACACACACACACACACACACACACACACACATCCTAATACACGATGTACATAGACACACAGACAGACAAACAGACACACACGCAAAACACAGATCTGAGTGTCTGAATACTCACTTGTCAACAGAGTCAAAGGTCTTCTTGAGAGGCGGGGGGCGGGCCTTCACCTTCTTGGGAGGAGGGGCGTCTTTGTCGCTCTGGGGGGGGGGCAAGGCGGGGTCTGTGGAGGGGGGAGGGGGCAGGGGAGAAGAGGGCAGGGAGTCCTTCCACCCGGCCTGTTCAGGGAAGACAACAGGTTTAGTTTCACACTCTGGGAGGTCAGATCTGACAGGTTCAGTCTCTGGGTTCTGGCCGTGTTGGGGGTTCGGGCCGTGTTGGGGGTTGTGACCGTGTTGGGGGGTGTGGCCGTGTTGGGGGTTGGGGCCGTGTTGGGGGTTTGGGCCGTGTTGGGGGTTGTGACCGTGTTGGGGGGTGTGACCGTGTTGGGGGTTGTGACCGTGTTGGGGGTTGTGACCGTGTTGGGGGTTGGGGCCGTGTTGGGGGGTGTGACCGTGTTGGGGGTTGTGACCGTGTTGGGGGTTGGGGCCGTGTTGGGGGGTGTGACCGTGTTGGGGGGTGTGGCCGTGTTGGGGGTTGGGGCCGTGATGGGGGTTGGGGCCGTGTTGGGGGTTGGGGCCGTGTTGGGGGGTGTGACCGTGTTGGGGGGTGTGGCCGTGTTGGGGGTTGGGGCCGTGATGGGGGTTGGGGCCGTGTTGGGGGTTGTGACCGTGTTGGGGGTTGGGGCCGTGTTGGGAGTCAATGTGTTTCCTGTTCCTACCTCTTTGTTAGTTGCCTCCCGGCTGCGCGGGTCGGAGGGGTCGGCGGTGCTGCTGCCCGGAGGTCTCTCCGGGGGTCTCTCCGGCGGTCTCTCCGGGGCGGGGGGCTCGTCGGGGGGGTGCGTGGAGGGGGACCCTGTGTCCCCCGCTCTCTCCGGCTCAAAGGAGAAATGGCTGTTGGCCGCGCTCTCTCTCTCTCTCTCCTTCTCCCTCTCTCTCTCCTTCTCCCTCTCTCGGTCCCTCTCCTTGTCGCGCTCCTTCCCCCGCCCTCCTCCTTCGTAGCTGCCCACGGGGATGTTGGCCACGGTGGCCTTGACTTTCTGAGGGGTCCTTGCAGGGAGCTGGGGCAGTTTGGGGGTGCCTGGTGCGCTGCCTGTAAAGAGAAGATACTAAATATGAATCATATTCAAGTGAAGCCAAATGTAAACAGGGATTCCTAGTAAAATGTAGGGTTCTGGATTCTGATAAGCTCATGAGAACCAGAGAGCAGAGTCACCTACCGGGGTTGTGAGTGGGCAGAGGGGGGCTGCCAGGCCGCATAGACACTGTGGAGCCACCGGGAGGCGCCACTGAGCCGCTGCTGTTCTTACTGGACTGAGCCAGAGACTGTCTGTCCGCCTGCCCGTACATCTGGGCCTCGGCCTGCCTCTCAGCCTGTCTGTCTGCCGGGGGGTAAGACAGGCGGTCTGCGTATCTGTCGTGGGTCTGGGCGAGTGTGTGTGTGTGCGAAGCGGGGGCCAGCGTGTGTTTGGGCAGAGTGTGGGGGGGTAGACTGGAGGCGCTGGAGACCGTATAGACCACGCTGGAGGGCACCGTCGTCATGGAGACCACCCCTGTTGCCAGGGTGACGCTGGGTGAGGGGGGGTAGATGGCGGTGACTATCTGATTGGTGGAGCCCGGCGCGGGGGCGGGGGCAGAGTGGGGGCAGGTAGGGGACGGGGCTGCAGACAGAGGAGAACAGCGGTCAGTTACAACAGAATGATACGATAATACTTTGTCAGCAAGCTGAAATGTGTTTTGCACCCATGGCACCTCCGTTCAAGAGTTACACACGTGGATGACACAACAAGACAGACATAAACCACATCCAGAACATTATCCACAGAATACAAAAGGCAACCAGTTTACCTATTCTGGTTAAGCAGACCAATAGACTGGTGTACAAAGGAATTCTTCAGTCTGTTGCATCTAAACTAGACTCTAAAGTGCCTCCTGGAGGGCAGCAGTTGGTATTCTCCGTTCAGAACATGCAAGGGGTCAGAGGATGTACTAACAGCTAATCTAAGCATGCTTTTGGTCTGAGATTCTTTGAAAGATTGAAACACAAACACAGAAGAGCCATTCTGCTTAGGGCCGGAGAGACTAGTCCGCTGTGGCTGTGCTCTAATCCTGTCCTCGGGCTGAACGCTCTCTCTTTCTGCTAGAAACTTCTTTACCACAGGCTAAGGGAGCGGTTAGGCCCAGTCCTGGCTAACACTGACTCTAGCCTATAGGGCTAACACTGACTCTAGCCTATAGGGCTAACACTGACTCTAGCCTATAGGGCTAACACTGACTCTAGCCTATAGGGCTAACACTGACTCTAGCCTATAGGGCTAACACTGACTCTAGCCTATAGGGCTAACACTGACTCTAGCCTATAGGGCTAACACTGACTCTAGCCTATAGGGCTAACACTGACTCTAGCCTATAGGGCTAAGACTGATTCTAGCCTATAGGGCTTGCTGGCCCTGCTCTGGAACAGGGTTAGCCTGAATTTGTGGGGTTATCGCCTGAAAATCAACTAAACAGCCAAAAGGTGAAACAGGGCTAAAGTAGAGGTCTGTAGAAGTGCAGTGTTAATCGTGTGAAAAGGAGCCAAGTTATCCCAGGGTAAACTCTTAATCGTGGGCCAAGGATATGGAATGTGAAACGTCTGTAGAATAGAATGTTTATTAGCCATGTGTAACTAGTACGGTACAGGTACATAAGAACTCTTGTAATCGCTTGTCCTTACAGTATCTTATCAGCTAATCAGTTCCTTATTACAGTCCTAGGTAGAGATGTCACAGTGTGGAAGCCATGACAACACCGGTATTACCGGTAACATGTCTACAATAAGAGAGCGCTTAGTTTGATCTTTAACGTTAGACTTTTCCCTTACTTTGAACAGCACTGTTATGTGTTTGTATCAAATCACTTACTGTATAAAGAAGCACAGGGCCGAGGGTAATGTGTATATCTTACTTCACTGGGCCGTGGCAAGCCTAGTCCCTAGGTACTCAGATAGACATTTAAAACTTCCAAAACTGGCAATTTACTATCCATAGTCTAGCAGTATGATCCTCATCTACGTATCACATCCAACCATGGATGACCATGCCTGTGTCCATGATGTAGGCAATGCAGTTAAATAACGTTCATACACAGTTGTGCATGGTGTTCAGTTGTTGGAGCGCTGTTAGTGGGTGGATGGGCAGACAGAGAGGAAGAGGAGAGGAAGAGGAGTCTCCCCCAGAGAGAAAGAGGAGAGGAAGAGGAGTCTCCCCCAGAGAGGAAGAGGAGTCTCCCCCAGACCGACCTGCGAGGAGCGGCTGCACCAGGGTCTGCCCAGGGGGGGCGATGGCTGTGAAGCCCAGCGTTGCCAGGGGCGATGGAACATATGCAGATCCAGGGGCGGGCAGAGCCTGCTGGGAGGAGGAGCCTGTTGTCGTGGAGACCAGAGGCAGAGGGGAGGGGATGCCGGTGGACTGGACGTAGGTGATCCTGTGTGCAGAGAGAGAGAGGAGGTTCAGAGCGCCGAGGCTGAGGCTAGCCTCTCTTCTAGATGTTTCTGAGCCGAGGCAGTCAGATAAGCACATCTGGAATGGCTAACTGTACCAGCTAGCTAACAGGCTACAAACAAACACCAAACTGACCAGAGAAACCCTTCCTACAGGCTTCACCAATACTGTGGTAATGTTCTATCAGTCCACGCTACTCGGGTAGCAGTAAATTAAGTCTCTCAGCCATCTGGGAACAATCCAAAGGTTCCTAGGTGTGTTTCCATTGGGACACTGATGAGCGGCGCACCGTCTCAAAAGCTGAAACAAAGCGCGCTCCTTAACAAGCAGCGAGGGGGGAGTCAGAGGAGGAGTCAGAGGGGGAGGAGAACAAGCGATTTAGGTGTCAGAGAGGAGGAGAGGGACAGAGGAGAACCTAGAGAACACCGTTGGAGAGACACAGGGATAAAAGACGTGTTAGAGACAAACAGGAAGTCCAATGGAGGATGAAAAGACAGACGGGAGAACAAAGAATAGCGAATATGAGAGGAGGAGAGGAGCAGTTGTGTGTGTATTTGTGTGTGTGGGTGTGTGTGTGTGTATGTGTGTGTGTGTGTGTGGGGGGGGGGTCCGTAGTGTGCGTGTGTGGGTGGGGTGTGTGTGTGTGTGTCCGTAGTGTGTGTGTGTGTGGGGTGTGTGTGTGTGTGTGGAGTGGAGAGGCAGTGTGGGCGAGGTTGGCAGAAGCAGCCTGGACCACCAGCAGCATGAACACACGTCCACAGACAGACAAGACAAAACCAGCTCTGAACCTGTCCCTCCACCTGTCCTCTCCCTCACTAGCCTGGCCTCCACTCTGGCCTCCCTCACTAGCCTGGCCTCCACTCTGTCCCTCCCTCACTAGCCTGGCCTCCACTCTGTCCTCTCCCTCACTAGCCTGGCCTCCACTCTGGCCTCCCTCACTAGCCTGGCCTCCACTCTGTCCTTCCCTCACTAGCCTGGCCTCCACTCTGTCCTCCCTCACTAGCCTGGCCTCCACTCTGTCCTCTCCCTCACTAGCCTGGCCTCCACTCTGGCCTCACTCACTAGCCTGGCCTCCACTCTGTCCTCTCCCTCACTAGCCTGGCCTCCACTCTGGCCTCCCTCACTAGCCTGGCCTCCACTCTGTCCTTCCCTCACTAGCCTGGCCTCCACTCTGTCCTCCCTCACTAGCCTGGCCTCCACTCTGTCCTCTCCCTCACTAGCCTGGCCTCCACTCTGGCCTCCCTCACTAGCCTGGCCTCCACTCTGTCCTTCCCTCACTAGCCTGGCCTCCACTCTGTCCTCCCTCACTAGCCTGGCCTCCACTCTGTCCCTCCCTCACCAGCCTGGCCTCCACTCTGGCCTCCCTCACTAGCCTGGCCTCCACTCTGGCCTCCCTCACTAGCCTGGCCTCCACTCTGGCCTCCCTCACTAGCCTGGCCTCCACTCTGTCCTCCCTCACTAGCCTGGCCTCCACTCTGTCCTCCCTCACTAGCCTGGCCTCCACTATGTCCCTCCCTCACTAGCCTGGCCTCCACTCTGTCCTCCCTCACTAGCCTGGCCTCCACTCTGGCCTCCCTCACTAGCCTGGCCTCCACTCTGGCCTCCCTCACTAGCCTGGCCTCCACTCTGTCCTCCCTCACTAGCCTGGCCTCCACTCTGGCCTCCCTCACTAGCCTGGCCTCCACTCTGGCCTCCCTCACTAGCCTGGCCTCCACTCTGGCCTCCCTCACTAGCCTGGCCTCCACTCTGGCCTCCCTCACTAGCCTGGCCTCCACTCTGGCCTCCCTCACTAGCCTGGCCTCCACTCTGGCCTCCCTCACTAGCCTGGCCTCCACTCTGGCCTCCCTCACTAGCCTGGCCTCCACTCTGTCCTCCCTCACTAGCCTGGCCTCCACTCTGTCCTCCCTCACTAGCCTGGCCTCCACTCTGTCCCTCCCTCACTAGCCTGGCCTCCACTCTGTCCTCCCTCACTAGCCTGGCCTCCACTCTGGCCTCCCTCACTAGCCTGGCCTCCACTCTGTCCGTCCCTCAATAGCCTGGCCTCCACTCTGGCCTCCCTCACCAGCCTGGCCTCCACTCTGGCCTCCACCTCTGGCCTCCACGGAGACTAACACTACGCTGACCGCTGAGCACAGGTGAAGAGAGGAGAGAGGAGGAGAGAGAGGAGTGCAGGAGGAGAGAGGAGGCGCAGCTGCTCCTACCTGGTGGGCGGCAGTGGCAGCAGGACTGTCTGTGAGGGGGCGGAGCCAGGAGACACCACCGCAGCCGTTCCCATGGGACCAGGGAAGGGACTCCCAGGATGGACAACTCCGCCCTGCGGGAGCTGTGATTGGACAACTGGCATCGGAGCGATCTGGATGATCTGAAGACGGAGCAAGGGATGAAGAGAGAGAAAGAAAGGGATGAAGAGAGAGAGAGAAAGGGATGAAGAGAGAGAGAGAAAGGGATGAAGAGAGAGAGAGAAAGGGATGAAGAGAGTGAGAGAGAGAAAGAGAGAAACCAGTGAACTACGGTTCCAGAAAGCTAAGGTCAACTAAGGTTTCCATAAAATCCCATCATCTGGATGGTTTTGGCATTTGGTTTATTTGCTCAGAGATCACTCACCTTTCCTCCTGCCTGAGCGCCATTCTGGACAGGAAGAGGCGGAGCCACGATGGGGAAGTGCTGAGCAGTGGCAGGTGCGGTCCTCACTGTTGCCATGGGAACCATCATCTTGCCCTGGAGGACAGGGGACTGTGTTTGCACTGTGGGAGAGAGAGAGAGAGAGAGAGAGAGGGGAGAGAGAGAGACAGAGAGAGGGAGAGAGAGAGGGAGGGAGGGAGAGAGATGGATGGAGGGAGAGGGAGGGAGGGAGAGAGGGAGGGAGAGAGAGAGGGAGGGAGGGAGAGGGAGGGAGAGAGGGAGAGAGGGAGGGAGAGAGAGAGGGAGGGAGAGATGGAGGGAGGGAGAGGGAGGTAGAGAGGGAGAGGGAGAGAGGGGGAGAGAGAGAGGGAAAGAGGGAGGGAGAGAGAGAGAAAGAGAGAGTCACTAGAGGCTAGCAGTCAGTACAGCATGACAGTTGTGAAAGGAAATGTAAGCTTTACCTACAACAGTTGTTTTAGGCACCAGAGGGTCGAATAACATAAATTAACAAAGCATAACATTATGTCAACATTAATGTGCTATCCAGGAAGTGAGCCTCACCTCTGGCTCCCGGGCTGACCACTCCTACTGCTGGACTGGAAGCGTATCCAGTCAGCGAGTTTGGGCCTGTCTGCTTCCCATTGGCCAAGGACATGTGTGTGGGCGGAGCTGTAGGCAGGTTGAAGATACTGGTTGGCTGGCTGAGTTGCTGAGGGGGGCTCTTGGGGTTGGTGCTGGCAGACAGGGTGGGAAGGATGTACTGGACCTGCGTGACAGCTTTGCCTCCGGGGGGCGCTAGGGAGGGGGCCGGGAGGAAGTGAGACTGGAGCAGGGGGAGGGGCAGGGGCCCGTTGGTCAGGCTGAGGGAGGAAGGGGAGGGGGGGATGGCGGGGGGGAGCTGGTGGTGAGAGGACAGCTGAGGGGAGGGGCTGATGAGCTGGACGCTGGACTGGGGGTTGAACACCAGATTGGTCACTACTCCGCCTGGCCCCGCCCCCGGCCCTATGGGATTGGGTGAGGACGAGGAGTAGTACCCACCCCCTCCTGCCGGCCCACTTCCTGGCGTAGAGCCTATCAGAAGCTGCGTCTGCTGCGGGGGGAGGGACTTCCTGTCGGGCGGGTGTGGGCTGGAGGAGGCGGGCCCGTCTCGGGGTTTGCTGGCGATGGGGACCGGCGTGCTGACAACCGGCCGGACCACGTTGGTGACCACGGTGGAGGCCACCCTGACCGCGCCCAGGCCCAGGAGGGGGCTCAGGCCCAGGGCCGAGGGGGGGGGGGCCCGCGGAGGGGGAGCTGGAGATGACCGACTGGCCTGACGACGAGAGCAGGACAGGGAAGGACGACGCGCCTCCTTCAAACCCGTCCTTCCGCTCCCCGTCTCCTCCCTCTCCTCCCCTCTTCCTCCTGCGCTCGGACAGCCCTCCTCCTCCTCCTCCCCCGCCCCCTCCCCTCCCGTCCTCGTAGCGTTTCGAGGGGTAGGAGGAGAGGGAGACGCTCCGGCCATGCGCGGGGGGGCGGGACACGGAGGAGGAGGAGGAACAGATCACTGGGGCAAAAACACGCTGAGGAGGACAGAGAGAAACAGTTGGTAAATGAAGTGGTAGACGGTTCAACTGGACCGTAGTGAGAGATAATGCACGTCAAACGACTTCGTGTTGAAAAGGTAAACATCTGAATCAGTCCTGGGGGGCGGAGCTGGGCAGGGGCGGAGCCGGGCCGGTGTGTTTACCTTGCGGCTGCTCTCGTCCCCAGAGCCGTGGTCGCTGTCGCTGTCCGTCACCCTCTCCTTGCACTTCAGGTCGATGGAGCTGCTGGGGAACGAGTCGTCTGTGGAGGGAAGAGGGAGGGTTAGGGTGGAGGGTTAGGGTGAGGGTTAGGGGGAGGGTTAGGGTGGAGGGTTAGGGGGAGGGTTAGGGTGGAGGGTTAGGGGGAGGGTTAGGGTGGAGGGTTAGGGGGAGGGTTAGGGTGGAGGGTTAGGGGGAGGGTTAGGGTGGAGGGTTAGGGTGAGGGTTAGGGTGGAGGGTTAGGGTGGAGGGTTAGGGTGGAGGGTTAGGGTGGAGGGTTAGGGTGGAGGGTTAGGGTGGAGGGTTAGGGTGGAGGGTTAGGGGGAGGGTTAGGGTGGAGGGTTAGGGTGGAGGGTTAGGGTGGAGGGTTAGGGTGGAGGGTTAGGGTGGAGGGTTAGGGTGGAGGGTTAGGGTGGAGGGTTAGGGTGGAGGGTTAGGGTGGAGGGTTAGGGTTAGGGTGGAGGGTTAGGGGGAGGGTTAGGGGGAGGGTTAGGGGGAGGGTTAGGGGGGGAGGGTTAGGGTGGAGGGTTAGGGGGAGGGTTAGGGTGGAGGGTTAGGTCAGGGTTAGGGGGAGGGTTAGGGGGGGAGGGTTAGGGTGGAGGGTTAGGGGGAGGGTTAGGGGGAGGGTTAGGGGGGGAGGGTTAGGGGGGAGGGTTAGGGTGGAGGGTTAGGGTGGAGGGTTAGGGTGGAGGGTTAGGGTGGAGGGTTAGGGTGGAGGGTTAGGGTGGAGGGTTAGGGTGGAGGGTTAGGTCAGGGTTAGGGTTACATCCCAGCTGAACGCGTTCCAGAGACAAAACGCAAAAAAAAAAAACACTTTCCCCCCCATCTTTGTAGTTCTAGTCAAGTTAGCTATTGTTAGCAATACCAGTTGATCATAACTAACTATGTTATTTTGCGCTTACGAACTTCGTAGCAACATTGTCCCGATAGAGGTTGGACAGCACGGTGTGTGTGACTGATTTAACGAGATACAAATAAGACAGAAGTGCTAATAAACAGTCTTATTACAGCTTTCACTTATTGTTGATGTGCGGAGCAGCCATCTTGACTGACATCAGCAGCTGACGTTGAAGAAGTGGTAGATTTTTAATCCCGAGTAAAATGATGGAAATTGTGAGTTCAGGTGACGTATTTGATGAGGATTTTGACATCAACCTCGAATCCCGACGTGGCGTTACATACGTCTCTGCTAGAGACGAGACCCTGGGTGTTGTAGTCCTGTCACTCCGGACAGTTGCTCACCGATGACGTCGTCGTCGCCCTCCTCCTCGCAGATGACCATGCGCTCCTCGTCGCTGGTCATGTCCTCGCTGACCCCCCGCTGCGCCCGGGAGGGCGGGGCGCGCCCCGAGAACTGTCCGGCGCCGTCGCCACACATCTGGGGCCGAGGCGAGGGAACAGAAGAAACGTGACGAAGATGAAGCCAAAAAAACAAAGAAGGTGAAATCGAGAGGAGAATTTAGTGGACAGTCCAGTCAAACTGACATGGCGGGATGTTTGAAACACATTAACCATACAGCGGGTTGCTCTAGCACATGGGTTCCCAAACTCCATCAATGTGGGCCTGCCCTCTGAAAACAGTGATACATCCGCGCCCCCAACCCCCCAAATATGTCTGTTATGCAAGGCAGCGTTAGCTAGCCCATAACGTTACACAGCTAAGTTAGCTCGGTGGCACCTGCTGCTCGTTAACGTTATGATGTTTTCCCCCAATACATTCATGCCTAGGGAGGCTCTCTCTGCACTATCCACAAATCTAGTATACATCTCTCCCATTATTTATTTCGATTTTCTGACCTTTAAAATTACATTTCATTCATAAAAACCATAGAAATTCAAAAATAAAAAACATGTTTTTCCTTCTTTTTTTTCTGACCATCCCTCCGCGCTTCCCCTGAATTTCTTTGGGGCCCCCCAGGGGAGGCGAGCCTCACAGTTTGGGAATTTGAACGTGTAGACTAGGTGAACAGGAAGGGGGATAGGCCGTCAGCGTAACGTGATTCTAACGTTGTGTGTCACTCCTCACGCCGCTCACCTGGGCCAGCTCGGCCAGCGCCTGCGTGTTGCCCCTCTCGCTCCTCTCCAGGCTGTGCACGGCACTCTGGGAAAACGCTCGGGGGCGGGGCAGCTGACCCCCGTGACCCTCCCCTGTGTTCCGCTCCGACACGCCCACTAGACCTGGCCCCACCCCTTTCAGCTCCACCCCCAGAGACACCGACTGGGGCTCTGTTAGAGGAGGGGGGAAGAGAGAGAGAGAGAGAGAGAGAGAGAGAGAGTGAGAGTTTTGGCCACTTATGAATCAGAATAAAAGGAGTATTGGTATAGATCCTGATAGAGGTGTGTGCGTGTGTGTGTGTGTGCATGTGTGTGCACGTGCGTGTGTGTGTGTGCGTGTGCATGTGTGTGTGTGCGTGTGTGTGTGAGAGACTGACCGGTGGTCTCAGACATGCTCCTCTCTCTGATGTCTTTTCCTCCTGGGACCCCACGGACGTCAGAGCTGGACTTCTTCCTGTCTTTGTTGCACCACTTCCAGTCTGGGTGGGCCTTGAAATGGGCCTCCTTCACCTGGGGACCAGAGAGAGACGGGGACCAGAGACAAGGGGACCAGAGACAAGGGGACCAGAGAAAGAGAGAGACGGGGACCAGAGACAAGGGGACCAGAGAAAGAGAGAGACGGGGACCAGAGAGAGACGGGGACCAGAGACAAGGGGACCAGAGAAAGAGAGAGACGGGGATCAGAGAGACGGGGACCAGAGAGAGACGGGGACCAGAGACAAGGGGACCAGAGAAAGAGAGAGACGGGGATCAGAGAGACGGGGACCAGAGAGAGACGGGGACCAGAGACAAGGGGACCAGAGAGAGAGAGAGACGGGGATCAGAGACAAGGGGACCAGAGAGAGACGGGGACCAGAGACAAGGGGACCAGAGAGAGAGAGAGACGGGGATCAGAGACAAGGGGACCAGAGAAAGAGAGAGACGGGGATCAGAGACAAGGGGACCAGAGAGAGACGGGGACCAGAGACAAGGGGACCAGAGAGAGAGAGAGACGGGGATCAGAGACAAGGGGACCAGAGAGAGACGGGGACCAGAGACAAGGGGACCAGAGAAAGAGAGAGACGGGGATCAGAGAGACGGGGACCAGAGAGAGACGGGGACCAGAGAGACAAGGGGACCAGAGAAAGAGAGAGACGGGGATCAGAGAGACGGGGACC
Source organism: Borostomias antarcticus (assembly GCF_949987555.1). Classification (NCBI taxonomy): domain Eukaryota; kingdom Metazoa; phylum Chordata; class Actinopteri; order Stomiiformes; family Stomiidae; genus Borostomias; species Borostomias antarcticus. Next base: position 12,335,993 of record NC_140243.1, on the reverse strand, counting down.
AGAGACAAGGGGACCAGAGAAAGAGAGAGACGGGGATCAGAGAGACGGGGACCAGAGAGAGACGGGGACCAGAGACAAGGGGACCAGAGAAAGAGAGAGAGACGGGGATCAGAGAGAGACGGGGATCAGAGAGAGACGGGGATCAGAGAGAGAGAGAGACAGGGATCAGAGAGAGACAGGGACCAGAGAGAGAAGGGGACCAGAGAGAGAGAGAGACGGGGATCAGAGAGAGACGGGGACCAGAGAGAGAGACCAGAGAGAGAAGGGGACCAGAGAGAGAGACCAGAGAGAGAAGGGGACCAGAGAGAGAAGGGGACCAGAGAGAGACGGGGACCAGAGAGAGACCGGAGAGAGACGGGGACCAGAGAGAGAGACCAGAGAGAGAAGGGGACCAGAGAGAGAAGGGGACCAGAGAGAGAAGGGGACCAGAGAGAGACGGGGACCAGAGAGAGACCGGAGAGAGACGGGGACCAGAGAGAGACGGGGACCAGAGAGAGAGACCAGAGAGAGAAGGGGACCAGAGAGAGAGACCAGAGAGAGACGGGGACCAGAGAGAGACGGGGACCAGAGAGAGAGACCAGAGAGAGAGAGAGAGACGGGGATCAGAGAGAGACGGGGACCAGAGAGAGAGACCAGAGAGAGAAGGGGACCAGAGAGAGAGACCAGAGAGAGAAGGGGACCAGAGAGAGAGACCAGAGAGAGAGAGAGAGACGGGGATCAGAGAGAGACGGGGACCAGAGAGAGAGACCAGAGAGAGAAGGGGACCAGAGAGAGAGACCAGAGAGAGAAGGGGACCAGAGAGAGAGACCAGAGAGAGAGAGAGAGACGGGGATCAGAAAGAGACGGGGACCAGAGAGAGAGACCAGAGAGAGAAGGGGACCAGAGAGAGAGACCAGAGAGAGAAGGGGACCAGAGAAAGACGGGGACCAGAGAGAGACGGGGACCAGAGAGAGAGAGAGAAGGGGACCAGAGAGAGACGGGGAGTTGGTGAAAAGACTAAAACAGGTTTCCTCATCTTTAATTCTGTGTGTAATCTTGTTTCCGTCCAGTTGGTCAGGAAATGGGTCGGCCTGAACACACATTCCACACCAGACACCCCTGTTTGAACACGCAGAGCAGGGGGGGGGGGTCCCAGATGGACAGAGGACTCACAGGCTAACCCCCCTACTGCACATGCCCAATAATGATGATGTCATGAGCTGCCTGGGACCATCTTCTGTTTTATTCAATGATGATGTCATTATCAGAGAAATTACCAGAGCCTCTCTCCTCCTGGACCTACGCAGGAGGAAGGTCCCTCTGGCCACCAAAAACCACAACAGCTTCCCGCCTTCAGGAGCAAAGCCTCAGGAACCCCTCACACACGGGCTAGGGGCTCTGGGCTGATTGGCCAGACCTTCATTACCAACTTTGGGTTCAGATGTAGATTTTGTGTATTTATATTTGAAGCCTAGTACACAAGTATACCAGGAGTGGTCTGAACATCGCTGGCAGGGAGAAAGCAAAGCTAAACAGCTTGTTAAATACTGCTGCTCTGTTTCAGCTGTCACAGGCAGCCTTGCTGTGTGGAGAAGAAGGTAGTATGTGTATCCTTGAGTGCTCTGGAACTGTCTTGCCTTATTATATTTGATTCCCTGAGAGCTGTAATTTAATTTGTGGAATCAAATAAAGTATTCAAGTGTGTGTGTGTTCACCTGGAAGGCGAGGTCGTGGTACTTCTGCTTCTCTTTAGGACCCAGGGCGTACCACCACTCCCCCAGGATCTTGCTGACGGTGCGGTTGTCTTGGTTGGGGTGGCGCTGGTGGACCAGGGCGCGATGACGCTTACTAAAGATCATGAACGCGTTCATCGGCCGCCGGATGTGGTCTTTCTCCCTCTGACAGAGGAAGACGAGGGAGGGAGGGAGGGAGAGGGGGGGGAGAGAGAGAGAGAGAGAGAGAGAGAGAGAGGGGGGGGGGGGGGAGAGGGAGAGAGGGGGGGGAGAGGGAGAGGGGGTGGGGGAGAGGGAGAGAGAGGGGGGGAGGGAGACGGGGAGAGAGAGAGAGGGGGGGGGGGAGAGAGAGAGAGAGAGAGAGAGAGAGGGGGGGGGAGGGAGAGAGAGAGAGAGGGGGGGGAGAGGGAGAGGGGGTGGGGGAGAGGGAGAGAGAGGGGGGGAGGGAGACGGGGAGAGAGAGAGAGAGGGGGGGGGGGGGGAGACATATAACCTGTGTTTCAAAGATAGTTGCTCAACCTACAGTATTAACGATGTACTAGTACAGTGGATGAATTATTTATTATGATTAAAAGTAACAGAGCTGCATAGACATGGGAGAGAGGAAACCAGAGTAAACAGGAGGAGAGAGAGAGGAGGAGGAGGAGGAGCACCTTGCCAGGGCTGCTCTTGTCCCCGTCTTTGGGCAAGGCGCTGAGGGACTGAGTTCTCCTCTTCACCGGAGACACAGACAGGGGCTGGTCAGGGAGCACGCTGGGGAAGAACCTGGAGAGACCAGCAGAGAGACCGGACACATGCTCATCAGCACAACTAAGGCAAATGTTAGACACGCGCACGCAGACGCGCACACACACACACACACACAAATATGTATTCATAGGCCTCATGTCTGATACTTATGAAACATGCCTGCAGGAAAGTCCCTGATGTTGCTGTTATTCACGTCTGAGGTGTACATTGTCTACATCGCCCACTCAAATCCAGCACACCTGTCATCATGTCCAGTAGGGTTAGGGTTAGGGTGCACTTCCCTGTACAAACTCCCTGTTCAGCCTACTGATGGCCTGCAAGTGACGGCGCATGTGTGGCCAGTAATACTGAACCATATGGAGAGATAACCAGCGCTCTCTGGCGTTCAGGACTGAACACAGTCCACCCTGCTCCGCTGGTCACTCAGGTCTGAACACAGTCCACCCTGCTCCGCTGGTCACTCAGGTCTGAACACAGTCCACCCTGCTCCGCTGGTCACTCAGGACTGAACACAGTCCACCCTGCTCCGCTGGTCACTCAGGACTGAACACAGTCCACCCTGCTCCGCTGGTCACTCAGCTGACCTGAGATCAGCCGCCAGCCAGAGGACGGCCTCTACTCCACGGGGCTTGTGGAGCGGGACGTGTGTTTGTGGAGCGGGACGTGTGTTTGTGGAGCGGGACGTGTGTTTGCTGTAGTTCAGACGGTGTCTGGTAAGAGGTGGAGTTAGCAGGACCACGGGGGAGTCCATGGAGAGCCCGTCTGAGTCTACACAGGGGCAGCCCAGTAGCTAGTGTGCACACAGCGCAATATCAGCTAGGTGTACAGTGATGATAGGTAGACTTCAACAGAACTAGCCAGAAGTTAGCCTGTTCTGCGTATCTACGCAGCAAGTTTAGAGGCCAGCTGCCTTCCAGTGGCTCTGGGAACATCCGGGAACATTCCAGGACGTGTTTGGGATTTATTATTGATAATTATTAGTATAAATAAATAAATAAGTGTTCCCCTAGTCCTGAGACCGGTCTCCGTGGCTCTCTGAGCGGATGGTACCTGTGCACTCTTAGAGGCCCCAGACGTCTGTTCAGTTGATCTGTAGACGCCTCTCTGTCACTCCTTCTAGACCTCCTCTTTTTCAATGCCTGAGCATAATGCTTGAGATGAACAATACAGCCAAGTAATCCCATCTTTATGCAAATCACTGAGGTTCTGCAACACTGAGGTTCTACAACACTGAGGTTCTGATTACAACACAGGTTCTGATTACAACACAGGTTCTGAGTCTACACAGGGGCAGCCCAGTAGCTAGTGTGCACACAGCGCAATATCAGCTAGGTGTACAGTGATGATAGGTAGACTTCAACAGAACTAGCCAGAAGTTAGCCTGTTCTGCGTATCTACGCAGCAAGTTTAGAGGCCAGCTGCCTTCCAGTGGCTCTGGGAACATCCGGGAACATTCCAGGACGTGTTTGGGATTTATTATTGATAATTATTAGTATAAATAAATAAATAAATAAATAAGTGTTCCCCTAGTCCTGAGACCGGTCTCCGTGGCTCTCTGAGCGGATGGTACCTGTGCACTCTTAGAGGCCCCAGACGTCTGTTCAGTTGGTCTGTAGACGCCTCTCTGTCACTCCTTCTAGACCTCCTCTTTTTCAACGCCTGAGCATAATGCTTGAGATGAACAATACAGCCAATTAATCCCATCTTTATGCAAATCACTGAGGTTCTGCAACACTGAGGTTCTACAACACTGAGGTTCTGATTACAACACAGGTTCTGATTACAACACAGGTTCTGATTACAACACTGAGGTTCTGCAGCACTGAGGTTCTGCAGCACTGAGGTTCTACAACACTGAGGTTCTACAACACTGGGGTTCTACAACACTGGGGTTCTACAACACTGGGGTTCTGATTACAACACTGAGGTTCTGATTACAACAACGCACACAGTGGGAAAGACAGGTAGAGACAAGAGGACATTTTCAGGTTTTAGAAAAGGAGACTTGCATAAAACTGTCAATCTCTCTCTCACACGTACACAAACATGCACGCACACACACGCACGCACACACACACGCGCACGCGCGCACACACGCACACGCACACACACACACACACACACACACACACACACACACACACACAGTACATGTGGCTCATCTCCCAACAGGTTATTCAGGAGATTCAGCAGACAGCTCATATACATTTCAATGGACTCCATCCTGACCACTTTTTCACAAAGCTCAGAGATGGAATGTCTTTGTTTGTCTCTGTTTGTGTTCAGTCAACATATTGGGCTACACACATCACCATGAATATATACACAGCACAGTGGAGTGTGTCTGAGGCCTGACCTGTCTGGGGTTGACACACACACACACACACTAACAGGAGGCCACTTACGGGTCATCCACGTCACTCTCAGTCTCGCTCTCGCCTCTCTCTCTCTCCGTCTCCCGTTCTCTCTCCCTCTCTGGGGGAAGGTCATCTGTGGAGGGGGGGGGTCGGGTCGCTGGACCCCTCTCTAGGGGGGGCGGAGCCTCCACAGACTCCTGGAGCAGCCCTGCCCCCCCCTGAGACTCTATGGACAAACACCCAGGGGGACAGTTCAGAAAGGGGATTCTCCAAACTCAAAACAACTATTTATAGTCAAGATTTTTATTCACCACATTGTAATAACATACCTATCTTCAGGTTGGCTGCCTGGGGGTGGTTGATTGGCTGTTGACCATCTCCAGGCTGAGTGGTGGCATCGGATTGGGTGGGGGCCAGGAAAGGGACCAATGAATGCCAGGGAAACACCGGGACAGACCGTGGCTCCACGTTGGTCCACACTGCACAGAAGAGTTCATATTTGAGACTGCATGTAATTGTAATCTAATACAAATTGTATCAAACTGTAATATACAAGTATACAAAATGAAAAGATTGACCAGAAAATATGAATTTGCTGCAGGATATATTTTGAATGTTTCACTTCCTCCCTCATTTTATATAAACCGTTTATTGTTTCCAAGAATGGGAAGTTTGCGTGAGAGAAAAACCCAGTTGTGGTCATCCTACAAAGAACAGAAGTAGAGAGCCAGCCACAAATGTGTCTATAATCACTGACTAATATGATCTTAGGACCATGATACATAGCTCATGTGCGTACTATTTAACTGTGACCATGTCACTATGTCTTGTTTTAACATGATATGGGTATGAGTGACACACAACAGCTAGAACATGATGCTTATTAAGAACTAATTAACCAATCAATCAACATCATCTGTTTAAAGGGCTTATTGTGCCCCTAATGAGTTCGATTGAAAGCAGAAGCTGGTTTTGTCCGCATTGGAAATGTTATGATGACGTATGATGCAGAATAATTTTAGCTAAAATAATGTTGCTGTCGATTTGTGCTCATTTAGCATTCCTGAAGTGTACATCCGGTTTCAACATTTAGACAAGGCCATCATCCCTGTCCAATACGCCATATTATCCACTGAGTTCTAATACCGTAGCTGTACTCAGTAATAGTATACTTCGTTATTGTCACATCTTCCTTTGAGTGAGTTATTGCAAAAAATATGTTAATATCCCTCACGTTCTGACTGTACTCGGTGACAATTCATACGAAACAATACAACAATGATGAACCATAATTTATACACTTAAAATGTAGAGTAAAATAACCACGACTAACCAAACATGCTCAATCCTTGACGTAGGTATTGGGGATTTTCTGATGAAAACATGGCTGAAAAATCCTTTAAGGGCTTTTTTAAAACGATGCCAGGTAAAAACGCAATTGAAAATGTCCCTTCACAGTCCTTAATCATAAAAATCCATATGTGAGAACACCATCAAGCCAAATGCAATATTTACAACAGAGAGCAACTCCACAGATGATGGATGTGTTCGACGGTTCCCACATTCGCTCCTTTTCGTCAGGTTGCCGTAATCAGACAATATCACTGCAGCAGGCGCAATGCTATTATGATGTGTTCTGTTGGTTTTGTGTTAAACTGTATTTTGATTATTTCTTGGCATAACCGCTTAGCTCTCGGTCAATAAAGGTCCACCTCATCTCAGGTTGCCGCATTCTGTTAACACGCATACTGGACAACACATTTCGTGTTCGAAGATAAGAAAATACAGGGAATGTATAAAATCATAAAAGTCACGATGCAACAATACAGGGAACACGCGTAACTAAGTGCGTTATCAGTGGAAGGGTCTTCCTCTTCTGGTCTAATTACCCCTGATGCACCCTCTTCCTCCGTTTGTTTACATTACTAGAACTCTGTGGTGGTGAATGGGTTAACTAGGCCTTTGTCTCATCCACGGCGTGTGTTACTACAGCAGTCCGAGTCCTGCGCCATCAGTGTGGGGCATATTTTACATGTCTCAGCACCAAACCGCTTCGGTCTAACGGTGGATAGACGACTCGACGTCTGTTTCGAGGCGGCACGCGTCCCCCGTGGGGCCAAAACAATCCCACGAGGACTTTCAATATCTGGCTGTGTCGCTTTAGCTAATGTTAGTTAGCTTGTGCTAGCTAACTTTATGATCTCCTTTACACAATATCTAACGTTACCTGTTGGTCAAGGGGACACATACGACCAGATTCATGGGTTTGCTATTTTTCGGAATAACAATTTAGCAAACGATAGATAGCTGATGAAATTGATTGACAGCAGTGTAACGTTAAGGGACCAGTGTTCAATTTAGCATAGCTAAGCTAATTATTCAGCATAGCTTTTCCCCATTCACCCATTTTTCATGAGACGACAGTGACTGAACACTACACAGGTTACTGGACCCCTCGAGTCCACCGCTTTTAGTAGGAAGAGCCGCTTGTTACCGGAGATCTTTGCTTTAGTGTTACTAACGTTACAAAACGGGGCGGCCGGTTTCGCTCGAGACTGCACCTGAATCCTCAAGTGCACCGTTCCAGATGCGCCCGTCCCCCCAGGAACGCCCCTGGCCCCGCAGAACACGAAGCGGCGGAATCAGCCTTCCTACTCATGTCACCACACTTGTCTTCACGCTATGAAAACTTGCCGCCGATGAAGGCTTGCATTACTCCCTCCGAAACCGTTAGCTAGACTGGACACCTGTCTGTTTAGAAGGCAATCAACGCCAATAACTGATCCTGTAAACTGTACCCTACTCACATTTCAACAACACTATGCAAATACAGCAAACAATGTAAGCATCCTGTGCTATCTGACCATTTCCTCGCTATCAGCTCTGGTGGATTTCAACCAAGTAGCTACATTTAAAGTAGTGTATCCGTCGATCGTATCACACTATCCATCAGCTGGTTAACATCCAAAGACCCGTTTGAAAATGCTGTGTCCGCGCACTATCCTGACTTGTCTCTTATAAATCCAACCTTCAGCTTCCGTCCGAATACAGCCTGACCCGTGTCAGCCCAATCGGTTGAAAATGTAGTAGCTAGCTGCACAAGTATTTCACCAATGTGCTGTGAGCAGCGGTGGTGGTGGTAGTGATGATGATGATGATTATGGTGGCGGCTAATGATGATAACTCGCGGAGTCCAATGACAGAAAGCAGGGCTTGACCACAAGCATGTTGTGCTCAACGGGTCTGGTCAAAATGGGACCGCAGCGCAGGCCAGGCGGAGATGCTGAGATAAGAGCCGCGGTGGAACCGAGGTCTTTGTATAAAACACAGCGGCTGCCAGCTCTGGAGGTCCGTCTACGGCAGGTTAGCTGCTCCGCGCGGAGGTCTCCCCCACCAAGGCACGCGCACACCCTCCGGTCCGCTCGGTCGATGTTGTTGGTAATTTAAAAAATAAAGAGATCACAACATCTTCTCGCTGGAGCTCGACTATACTCCCTTCGATTTGTTCTCTCGCTCGCTTGCCTGTCTTTCCTTCTTTCTTTTTCCCTCCCTCTTCCTCTGTAGTAAACTAGGCTGCCCCCTCTCGTCTTCTCGGCGTGTCAACCTCGCCCCGCCGCGCCCCGCCCTGTTCCCAGACCTGCGCTACCACATTGGTCCAGGCGGCCACCTGTCATCCCGTCGCTGCAATCGTCGATTGGTTCGAAGGTGCACTGGAATGTCAGTCATATGCAAATCTCACTCTTGTCTTTCGGTCAGTCACAGATCGCCATTGTCAAAAGGAGCTCCTACATACTATTCAGTTGATAATTGTGTCATGACTTCGTATTGGCTCTCGTGGCATTCAATTCTACCATGACGCTGTTGCTGGCCTTCATCTATTGGCCACAAATTTCGATATGACCCTACTGCAATAATTAGTTTGCATAATCCCACCCCTCACCCAGTTGCCATTGGTCTATTTTTTTTAGTAAGACTGGATTGACAAGGGAGCGCACAAATCAAACACACACTTAGATATAGCACAGCGAATGTCAGTTGGACAAGTTCCCTCCCCTAAATAAATGCGAGCTCAAAATGTAATACCGATCATGTTCATGTTATAATGCAATTG
>NC_140243.1:12304563-12317063 GCF_949987555.1 Borostomias antarcticus | reverse complement strand
AGTAATAGAGTAGTAGAGTTATAGGTTAGTAGAGTAATAGAGTAATAGAGTAGTAGAGTAATAGAGTAAGAGTAATAGAGTAGTAGAGTAATAGAGTAGTAGAGTAATAGAGTAGTAAAGTAGTAGAGTAGTAGAGTAATTGAGTAGTAGAGTAGTAGAGTAATAGAGTAATAGAGTAGTAGAGTAATAGAGTAATGGAGTAGTAGAGTAACAGAGTAATAGAGTAGTAGAGTAATATAGTAGAGTAATAGAGTAGTAGAGTAATAGAGTAATAGAGTAGTAGAGTAATAGAGTTCACATTCACATAGCACACTCACTCAGCTAGCACACTCACTCACCTAGCACATTCACTCTCCTAGTGCATTCACTCACCTAGCACACTCACTCAACTAGCACACACACTCACATAGCACACTCACTCACCTAGCACACACACTCACCTAGCATACTCACTCACCTAGCACACTCACTCACTTAGCATACTCACTCACCTAGCACACTCAGTATCTCACCTAGCACACTCACTCACCTAGCACTCACCTAGCACACTCACTCACCTAGCACACTCACTCACAGCACATCCACTCTCTCACCTAGCACACTCACTCACCTAGCATACTCACTCACCTAGCACACTCACCTAGCACACACATTCACCTAGCATACTCACTCACCTAGCACACTCACTCACCTAGCACACACACTCACCTAGCACACTCACTCACCTAGCATACTCACTCACCTAGCACACTCAGTCTCTCACCTAGCACACACACTCACCTAGCACACTCACCTAGCCCACTCACTCACCTAGCACACACACTCACCTAGCACACTCACTCACCTAGCATACTCAACCAGTAATAGAGTAATGGAGTAGTAGACTAATAGAGTAGTAGAGTAATAGAGTAGTAGAGTAATAGAGTAATAGAGTAGTAGAGTAATAGAGTAGTAGAGTAATAGAGTAATATAGTAGTAGAGTAGTAGAGTAATATAGTAGTAGACTAATAGAGTGGTAGAGTAATATAGTAGTAGACTAATAGAGTAGTAGACTAATAGAGTAGTAGAGTAATAGAGTAGTAGAGTAAAAGAGTAGTAGAGTAATAGAGTAAGAGTAATAGAGTAGTAGAGTAATAGAGTAGTAGAGTAATAGAGTAGTAAAGTAGTAGAGTAGTAGAGTAATAGAGTAGTAGAGTAGTAGAGTACTAGAGTAATAGAGTAATAGAGTAGTAGAGTAATAGAGTAATGGAGTAGTAGAGTAACAGAGTAATAGAGTAGTAGAGTAATATAGTAGAGTAATAGAGTAGTAGAGTAATAGAGTAGTAGAGTAATAGAGTTCAGACGAGGTGCAAATGTCCTCACATTCACATAGCACACTCACTCAGCTAGCACACTCACTCACCTAGCACATTCACTCTCCTAGTGCATTCACTCACCTAGTGCATTCACTCACCTAGCACACTCACTCACCTAGCACATTCACTCTCCTAGTGCATTCACTCACCTAGCACACTCACTCAACTAGCACACACACTCACCTAGCACACTCACTCACCTAGCACACACACACTCACCTAGCATACTCACTCACTTAGCACACTCACTCACTTAGCATACTCACTCACCTAGCACACTCAGTATCTCACCTAGCACACTCACTCACCTAGCACACTCACCTAGCACACTCACTCACCTAGCACACTCACTCACAGCACATTCACTCTCACCTAGCACACTCACTCACCTAGCATACTCACTCACCTAGCACACTCACCTAGCACACTCACTCACCTAGCACACACATTCACCTAGCATACTCACTCACCTAGCACACTCACTCACCTAGCACACACACTCACCTAGCACACTCACTCACCTAGCATACTCACTCACCTTGCATACTCAGTCTCTCACCTAGCACACTCACTCACCTAGCACACTCACCTAGCACACTCACTCACCTAGCACACACACTCACCTAGCACACTCACTCACCTAGCACACTCACTCACCTAGCATACTCACCCAGTAATAGAGTAATGGAGTAGTAGACTAATAGAGTAGTAGAGTAATAGAGTAATAGAGTAGTGGAGTAATAGAGTAATTCAGTAATACAGTAATACAGTAGAGTAGTAGAGTAATAGAGTAGTAGTGGAGTAATAGAGTAATGGAGTAGTAGACTAATAGAGTAGTAGAATAATAGAGTAATAGAGTAGTAGAGTAATAGAGTAGTAGACTAATAGAGTAGTAGAGTAGTAGAGTAATAGAGTAGTAGAGAAATAGAGTAGTAGAGTAATAGTGTAGTAGAGTAATAGAGTAGTAGAGTAATAGAGTAGTAGAGTAATAGAGTAGTAGAGTAATGGAGTAGTAGAGTAATAGAGTAATGGAGTAGTAGACTAATAGAGTAGTAGAGTAATAGAGTAGTGGAGTAATAGAGTAATAGAGTAGTGGAGTAATAGAGTAATAGAGTAATAGAGTAGTAGAGTAATAGAGTAGTGGAGTAATAGAGTAATGGAGTAGTAGACTAATAGAGTAGTAGAGTAATAGAGTAATAGAGTAGTAGAGTAATAGAGTAGTAGAGTAATAGAGTAGTAGAGTAATAGAGTAATATAGTAGTAGAGTAGTAGAGTAATAGAGTAATAGAGTAGTAGAGTAATAGAGTAGTAGACTAATAGAGTGGTAGAGTAATAGAGTAATAGAGTAGTAGAGTAATAGAGTAGTAGAGTAATAGAGTAATAGAGTAACAGAGTAATAAAGTAGTAGAGTAATAGAGTAGTGGAGTAATAGAGTAATAGAGTAGTAGACTAATAGAGTAGTAGAGTAATAGAGTAATAGAGTAATAGAGTAGTAGAGTAGTAGAGTAACAGAGTAACAGAGTAATAGAGTAATAGAGTAATAGAGTAATAGAGTAGTAGAGTTATAGAGTAGTAGAGTAATAGAGTAATAGAGTAATAGAGTAGTAGAGTAATAGAGTAGTAGAGTAATAGAGTAATAGAGTAATAGAGTAATAGAGTAGTAGAGTAATAGAGTAGTAGAGTACTAGAGTTCAGACGGGGTGCAAATGTCCTCACATTCACATAGCACACTCACTCAGCTAGCACACTCACTCACCTAGCACATTCACTCTCCTAGTGCATTCACTCACCTAGTGCATTCACTCACCTAGCACACTCACTCACCTAGCACACACACTCACCTAGCACACTCACCTAGCACACTCACTCACCTAGCACACACACTCACCTAGCATACTCACTCACCTAGCACACTCACTCACTTAGCATACTCACTCACCTAGCACACTCAGTCTCTCACCTAGCACACTCACTCACCTAGCACACTCACCTAGCACACTCACTCACCTAGCACACTCACTCACATAGCACATTCACTCTCTCACCTAGCACACTCACTCACCTAGAACACTCACTAACCTAGCACACTCACTCACCTAGCATACTCACTCACCTAGCACACACCTAGCACACTCACTCACCTAGCACACACATTCACCTAGCACACACCTAGCACACTCACTCACCTAGCACACACATTCACCTAGCATACTCACTCACCTAGCACACTCACTCACCTAGCATACTCACTCACCTAGCACACTCAGTCACCTAGCACACTCACCTAGCATACTCACCCAGCACACTCACTCATCTAGCATACTCACTCACCTAGCACACTCACCCACCTAGCACACACACTCATCTAGCACACTCACTCACCTAGCACACTCACTCACCTAGCACACACACTCACCTAGCATACTCACTCACCTAGCACACTCACTCTCTCACCTAGCACACTCACTCACCTAGCACACTCACTCACTCACCTAGCACACTCACTCTCACCTAGCACACTCACCTAGCACACTCACCTAGCACACTCACTCACCTAGCATACTCATGCTACATAACGCTGACAGATCTCAACTCTAAACAGCTGATGATCATGAGGTCATTAATATGAAGAGAATTACTGTATATTAACAAGCCTGCAGACTATTCAATACAGCATTTAACCACATCTCTGGGTTTCTATTGAACCAGGGAATCCTCTTCTTGAGATGTTGTGATTGGAAATATAAGTGAGGAGATTAACTATAATGACGTCTGTTTAAACACCAACATTATGAGAAATGGACCTGATGAAGCACCAGAAATATCTCAAGTGTGTCCAGACAGCACACACCACACACACACCACACACACACACCACACACACACACCACACACACACACACACGCACCACACACACACACCACACACACACACCACACCCACACCCACACACAGACACACACACCACACACACACGCACCACACACACACCACCCACACACCACCCACACACGCACCACACACACACACACCACACACACACACACCACACACACACACCACACACACACACCACACAGACACACACAGCACACACACACCACTACACACACACACACGCACGACACCACACACACGCACCACACACACACGCACCACACACACACGCACACACACACCACACACAGACACACACACACACACACACACCACACACACACACACACCACACACACACACATACACACACACACATGCACCACACACACTCATATTCATCACTCTACACGTGCACAGCTTCATCGAATTCACACGCACACTATGGGGTGTGATTCGTGCCAGCGTAACAAACACTCAGGGGCGAATTCACTAAAGGATTGCGCAGCTTTTCCTGACGCAAAGCCTGTGCAAATAAGTCAAAAATTATGTTTGCTATTCACAAAGCCCTCGCAAAGGGTGAAATACGGTGTTAACTGCGTTGCGTTCTTCATTGCGTTTCTCTGCGCCGGTGTTATTAGCTGATATTTAAATTAGGTAATATGGGAGGAGAATGTTCCCCTTTCTATGCAAATGAACATTATTGCAAAACCCGCCCAATTCACAAAGATCGGCGCAAATTGCCTCACGCAGTTAAAGTGAAATTAATTCCGTTTTCAGAGACGTGGTGGTATTTAAGCGCAAGGGGTGTCATGGCCAGCCTTTCCGCTGATCATGGCAGCAGTGATTGTTGCGAGGCGAATTCGGCATCGCAATGCCAGGCATGTTGTTCGTGAGAGAATATTTAGAAGAAGGTCACTTTTTGATTTAACACTAGAACCACCGTGGTAGCTGTTTGGACACCAGAGCGCGCAGCTCTTCAGCCAACTGGAGGATGAAGTCGGGTCTGGGGAGGCTCAGTTGACTATGCGTCTCTCCACCCGTCCCCAGCGAGTCCAAGCTCCCCCAATGAATAATACTTATAATAGCCTACATAGCACGAAACTGTGCGTATAATAGTCTATACGCGAAACTGCGCATTCCCTATAGCTGTTCATTGAACGGCTGGGGGCCGATATAGGTATAAATAAATAAAAACATAAGCCTACACAATATTTTTTTTATTTGAATGGTCTTGAAAATATTTTGCTTTTGTATCATAGGTGACGGCAGGTATCATCTTCAGCCATGGATGATGACTCCCGTGCGTAATCCTTCCAACGTTGGAGAGGCGGCGTACAACTGGGCTCACACCAGGACGCGCGGTGTGATTGAGCGCACATTTGGAATCCTGAAAAGCCGTTTAGATGCCTAGATCGTACCGGTGGGGCAATGTTATACACTCCCCCAAAAGTATGCCAGATCATCGTGCTGCAACTTGCATAACAGAAAATGACAATTTTTCCTTTGTTCGTCTTTTCAAATCATTCCACCTCCGTTTGCAGTCTTCCGCGTTTACACACACAAATGGCACTGACTGATTGGGAAATTAAACCCCAAATATGATTTTTTGCTGTAGTCGTGATATTTTTTGCGGAAAGCTGTGAGGCATGTTTTTGAACCTCGTCCGTGAGGCCTTCAAGTTCGCTGTCTGAAAATCGTATCTTTCTTTTTCTGTCTGCCATCGTCCAATGATATGCATACGAGTTGTATGCGCTGTATGCGCTGTATTTATAGTCATTTCCTATATCAGCAGCAAATTGCACTCAGCCGCAAACACCGAATGGGCGTGTTTGCGCTGGGATATTATTAGCGCAATGTCTTTAGTGAATAGGTTTTTAAAACGGAGCACATAGCTGGCGCAACTGACGCGCAATGTAATGGTGCAATTAGCGGGCGCAATTTGCTTTAGTGAATTCGCCCCTCAGTGCTTTCGTCGCCTGCATTGCGTGTATAAAGGTACTTTGGCGAGCTGATTAATAGGCGTGCATATACGCACGCGTTACGAGTCGCTCGCATTCTCAGAGGGTGCCGTGTAAAAAGTATGGAACGCCAAATGGGTCATAATTCGCCTTGATTTTTCGCCGTCACCAGCCGGTTTTCGTTGAAAAACGGCGTATTGGACGGCGCAAATCCTCGCAATGCGCCGTTTAATAAGCGCCTGGCGCCGCCAGGCGTCGGTTATGGTTAAATACGCCTGTCGCCGTCAGGCGTTTATTAAACGCCGCCAGGCGTTTCATAAGCAAATTTTTGAAAGGTACCGCCCACTGGTCTCTACGGTGACTCAGGTAGTACAATTGTCCGAATGAGGGTCCACTTCAGAACACGGTAAGTGCACTAGGCTACTTTTAATAACATATTACAGTGTTATCTAGCTATTATATTACACCAGCTTTGAACTATTTTACTCATTAAGTACCGAAAGCATTTAATAAAAAAAAGATAAAATAATTAATAGAAAATAGATTCAATAAAAGCATTTAGCAAAGACAGCTTTGATTGCCAGCTAGCTAGCTACAGATTTAGAACACTAGTCAGCTAATGATGGCTACAGACAGTAGGCCTATAGCTAATACAATGTTTGCCTAAACTTAACCTACCGGCAGATTGCCATTAGGTAGCAATAGTCTACATTTAACAATTACAAACATATTAAAGTTAAGTTACAGTTGGTGCTTCTGTGTCTCTTGGTAGTTTGCAATTAATCATCACCACCTCATTATTTGCAGAGACTTCAGAAAGCAAAACATACAATGCAATATATTGTATCAGTCTAAAAATACGCTGTGATGCCTATTATGAGGGAAAGGGAGGAAGTTAGAGCGTTGAAGGGGGTTGTTTATCAGATGTTGTGGTATTTTGTTTATTGGTTGTTTTTTATTGGGTGTTGCAGCTGGCAGTTGAAGGCCTATGGCCAGAGAAAACCCTCCACCTACATTGGGGTCTTTGACATCAACCGCTGGTACCACGCCCAGATGCCTGGCTCTCAGGTATTTGAAACGGACGGACCAGTTCTATCTCCTGTATATAACTGCTCTGCTACTCTACAGGGCTAGTAGTGAAGGCCAGCGTTGTTTGACTGATTAATAGACTTTATTGGAGAATAAAAAACATGTACAGCCAGTGCATAATAGCAGTACACAAATTAAAGTAAACTGTCAAGGATGTCTGAAGACAGTCTCAGATTTATCCTTAGATTTATCCATTGTGGTGTGTGTGTGTGTGTGTGTGTGTGTGTGTGTTTCTTGTGTGTGTGTGTGTGTTTCTTGTATGTTCCAGAGCGGGAGATTTATTCCAGAGCGGGTGAGTCCCTGGACGGCGTGGTGGAGATGATGGCCCCCTGACTGCACCCTGAGCAGAGGACTGGCCTACACCTGCCCTGCACACCTGAACAGTTATACTGCCCCACCACATACAACTTTGTGCACACTCTCACACACACATGTGCACATATATGCCCCTCCACACACATAAATGGTCCAAAACCCTGCTGCAAGGCTACTGACTAGGTCCAGAACGTCCTGTCACATTAATCTAATCCTGGACTCCTTACACTGGCTCCCCATCAGTTTTAGGACCCAGTTTAAGGTACTTGTCATCACTTTTAGAGCTCTGCATGGTCAAACACTATAAACCCATCTTTTTCAACAAAAAAAATGTAACGACTGCAGTGCTGTTGCATAAAAGCAATAACACATTTGAGGGCTTCTGACCGCAGCACTGCCGTGCCAATAACCACACACTCCCTCTCGTGTGTTATTTCTTACGTAAACTATTGACGGTGAGGCTGCACACAAACCACCGACACACCGCCAACCAGTCACTGTCACTAAAATGAGCTTTGTATGTGTTGTGTGTGTGTGTATGCCTCTAGATCAGGCAGGGTGTAGTGACCCTGCGCTGTGTCCTGGAGTGGGCCTGGGACAAGGTGGTCCACATCAAGGAAGAGCTATATTTTATGTTATGTTTTATGCTATATTTTAGAAAAATTATTCACTCTGTTTTTTTATAATATGTTACTTAGTACTTTGTGTACTAGCAGTAATTCCATAAATACAGCTGTTGATCTGAGACTGATTTCTTGTAACATCTTAATGGTTTAATTTACTACGATGTGATAGAGTCAAGAGATCTGGTGGGTGCTAATGGCCAGATTGGACCAGAGACATCGCCAGCCTGGAGGAAAGAGATAACCTTATCCAGTCCGCCACCAAGTTCTACCTGGAGGGAGATTGCAGGAGGACCTTTTCTGATTAAATCCCCCAAAATTGTTCAAATCTTTGACACTGCTTTATTAAGATTAATTGATAAAATAAACCTCACCTCAACTTGAACACACAAACCTTGTTAGTAGTATTTTTTCAAGCATTACATAGCTCAGTTCATCATAACTTGTGGTCAGGTACATTACACATAACCTACGCCTCAGCTTTAACATGTTTACACACTAATAGAGCCCTGCCCAGGAGGAGGAAGGCTGGAAGGTAAAAGAAGAGTAGAAAAGGCAAACTGTGTTGTGCCAAAGAGAGGAGATTGTAAGATGCCACTCTCCATGTACTCTCTCCACAATTCATACGAGGTGTGGATAGGCAGTCTCAGTGTTATAATACAGGTGTTGGCCTCTGGGAAGATGCGCTTTAGCTCCGCCCCCTGAACATGCAGGAACTCCAGGTGTGTTTCCACTGGGAAGCACAGACGCGGTACTGCTGAAGCCCCCGATGCGAAGACTAACACTGTAACAGTGTTAGAGGATATGATTCCTTTTCTGAAATCACAGACAAAAGTATGCTTACTAAAGACAATATAGAGGACCATTACTTGAAATGCCCATGGAGAGTATTGCTCACAAAAGGAGCTGTAAAAGTACTGCTGACATTTAAGAACATGCTATAGATCAGTAATGGAATGACCTTGCTGTTTTTATTATATTACATTACAATCATCTAGCAGATGTTTTTATCCAAAACGACTTATAATTGCATTTAACATAGGTAATCAGTGTACTTCTACTCGATCAAATCGATGGTAAAAAGTGTTAGAGGATATTGGCCGATAGATGCTACCCCTGAAGTCTTAATAGACAGCCAATAAACATATCTTGAGTCTAGAGTAAAATATATGCTCCCCATATTCTTACAGTAGCCTAGCCTAATGGTGAAATACAATTAGCCTACTTTGTAGTGGGAACATTATTTGATATAGGCCTATTGGTCGATCGAAATAGGTCCCCAAAATCTTACATAAATGGTTATTAAAATGTCCCCCATACGGTAATTAAAAAAACATGAATAATGCCATAACTATTCTGTCATAATATGTCATAATACTATCTAGCCACTACTATCAGTTGACCAACGTACCTAGATTTATGTATGCAAATTCATAAACAGTGATTTTGTCAGCTTGGATATTGTCCGAAAGTAGAAGACGTGTGCAGTCGTTTAATGTTCTTTTGCAGTGAAGCAGAAAGTTATTTCGTGCCATCTTTCTTGGTCAATACGTGTACAGTAGCATATCGTCACATGACACTCACGACCATAATGGCCTGATTGGAACAGAGACATCACAAGCCTGGAGGAAAGAGATAAATTGTACTACCTGAGTCACCGTAGAGACCAGTGGGCGGTACCTTTCAAAAATTTGCTTATGAGACGCCTGGCGGCGTTTAATAAACGCCTGACGGCGACAGGCGTATTTAACCATAACCGGCGCCTGGCGGCGCCAGGCGCTTATTAAACGGCGCATTGCGAGGATTTGCGCCGTCCAATACGCCGTTTTTCAACGAAAACACGCCTGGTGACGGCGAAAAATCAAGGCGAATTATGACCCATTTGGCGTTCCATACGTTACAGCTATGAGACGTCTGTCTCTCCATTGTTTGTCAATGGAAATTATACACGTGCGTTTAGACGTTTGATGTCATCGCGTCTTCTTAAGTAGGCGCAAGTCAAGCGTTTCAGTATGGTGTGCTGGCACTAATCACACCCCATAATCACACCCCATACTCACACACACACACACACACACACACACACACACACACACACACACACACACACACACACACACACACACACACACACACACACACCATACACACACACACTCAAGCACGGGGGCGTGTGTGTGTCTCACCTGTGCCAGGGCGTCCCATGATGATGTCCTTGCAGGGGGCGGGATGTGGGGGGTTCTGGGGCAGGAGGAGGGGCAGCAGCGCGGTGGGGGAGGGGTGGCAGGGCACTGGCTGCTGGACCCCCTCCCTGCTGGGGGCAGAGCCAGCCATGGCCGCGCCCACGGCGATCGACAGTGTCTGAGCGGGGTTACCGAGGGCGACTGCATTGAGGGAGGGGGGGGCCGAGGTCACCAGCACCAGGGTGGGGGCGGGGCCTCGGAGGAGGACGGTCCCGTTGGTCACGGTGGCGCCGGCGTTGATGGGGACGGGCGCCTGGAGGCTGGGGCCGAGGCCGGGGTCTTTGGAGGCTGTCGGACGCTCCGCGAACTTGGCCAGCGGGACCTCGGGGTTCCTTACGATCACCGGGGAGTCACGCAAAGCATGCTGGGACACAGGGGCAACGCGTCGAGGGCCGGCGTCCGGGGGGAGGGGGGAGGAGGAAGGCGGGGCGGGGGACGCCAGCAGAGGCGGGGGCGAGGCGGACGACGGCGGCCGGCTGGAGGGCGTGGCCAGCCCCCGGGGGCGGGGGAAGGTGGGCGTGTGCACGTGAGAGTGCACGGGGGTCTGGGGGGAGAGGACGCGGAAGGAGGAGGGGCCCATGTCGGCGTTCTCCAGCTCGTGGGAGAGGGAGGGGGGCGGCGGGGGGGGCGGGGCCTCGGGCTTGCGCTTGCTGGGGCTCATGGGGACGGTGAAGGTCAGGCTCGTGTGGAGGGACGACTGGACGCCCGAGGGGTGTCTCTCCCTGTCCCCCGCCCCCCCCAGCTTCCCGCCCGTCCCGCTGGGCTGCCGGGGGCGGCGGTGGGGGGGCGCGGGCGCGGCGGTGATGGGGGAGAAGCTGGCGGGGCGGAAGCCGAAGAGCGGGGAGGGGGAGGGGGAGGGCGCGGGGGAGAAGGGCGACTGGTTGGACACGGGGGAGAAGGAGGGGGTGCCGGAGCGCGAGCTGCCCAGCGACACCAGCATGGTCGCCGCCTCGCACTCGTCCAGGTCGAAGCGCGAGGAGAAATCCTGGGGGAGGAGCGAGGGCAGGAGGAGTCGTGGCCTGGAGTCCCCGCCCCGGCTGCTGGCCTCGCTGCTGCTGTCCCTCGACGTGTCGTCCCAGTCGAACTCGCTGCTTGCCCTCCCCCGCAGGTCCGAGGGCGTGACGGTGCCCGAGCTGCTCCCCCCCCCCCCCTCCTCCTACTCCTCCTCCGGCCTCCATCTCCTTGGAGCGCATGGACAGGTGTCGGGAGCAGTAGCCGCGGCGCTGGGACTCCTTCATGCAGGCTTCCCGGGAGCACAGCCGGCGCCACTGCTTCCCGTTGAACTTCTTGCGGATGCCGCTGGGCGTGGCCACCACGTCGCCCTTCTTGTACTTCTGCTGCGACAGCGAGAGCGGCGTGCGCGAGCGCGAGGACGCCGCCGGGGACGAGGAGGAGGAGGAGGAGGGGGGGGGGGGGCGCGGCCTTTGGGCGCAGGGGGGCGGCGTTGGTCTCGGCGGGGGAGAGGGGAGGCGGCTGGGGGGCGGCGGCGGCGGGGGGGGGGCTGTGTCCGAGCGGGGGCATGCGGCGGGCCCCGGACCAGGGCGAGATGGGGGGGAGCGGAGGGGTAGTCGGGGGGCTTGGAGAGGATGAGGCGATGCTGACCGGACGCTCTGGGGGCAGCGCTGAGCTGGGACACCTCCATGTCCTCCTCCTGATGTCTCTCTCTCTCCCTCCCTCCCTCTCTCTCTCTTTCTACGCTCCTACCTCCCTCTCCCTCTCTCTCCACCCCCCGGCCGAGCGAGGCGGCCATGTCGTCGGCGGCGACCGCGGAGGAGTGGGGTGGCGGCGCGTTTCCATAGTGACGCCCCCCCGCCCCCCCGTGCCCCCGCCGTGCCCCACCCCCCCCCAGCGCCATGCCGATGCTCAGCTGACACACCTCCCTCTCCACCTCCATCTCCTCCCTCCTCTCCTGCTCCTCCCTCTCCCTCTCTCTCTCCCTCTCGCCCTCTGACCGGGGCAGCTCCCAGGGAGGGGTCAGGAGGCGCAGGCTCTGTCTGGACACCCACACGGCCGGCGCCCCCCTCCTCTCCTCCTCC
>NC_140243.1:12282063-12299563 GCF_949987555.1 Borostomias antarcticus | reverse complement strand
TATATAGCGCTTTTAAGTAACCCAAAGTCGCTTACAGAGATGTCGGTAAGAGCAAGAGAACATAAAACAGGCATATTATGGGTATTATGTGTATGGGTATTATGGGTTTGGGTATTATAAGTATTATGGGTTTGGGTATTATGGGTATTATGGGTTTGGGTAGTGTAGACCTGGGTATTATGGGTAGTGTAGACCTGAGTATGGGTATTATGGGTATGGGTATCATGGGTATTATGGGTTTAGGTAGTGTGGGTATTATGGGTATGTTTATTATGGGTATTATTGGTTTGGGTAGTGTGGGTATTATGGGTATTATGGGTGTGGATATTATGGGTATTAAGGGTATTATGGGTTTGGGTATTATGGGTATTATGGATTTGGGTATTATGGGTATTGTGGGTTTGGGTATTATGGGTGGTGTAGTATTATTTGGGTAGTGTGGGTATTATGGGTGGTGTAGTATTATTTGGGCAGTGTGGGTATTATGGGTATTATGGGTGGTGTAGTATTATTTGGGTAGTGTGGGTATTATGGGTTGTGTAGTATTATTTGGGTAGTGTGGGTATTATGGGTATTATGGGTCGTGTAGTATTATTTGGGTAGTGTGGGTATTATGGGTATTATGGGTCGTGTAGTATTATTTGGGTAGTGTGGGTATTATGGGTATTATGGGTGGTGTAGTATTATTTGGGTAGTGTGGGTATTATGGGTTGTGTAGTATTATTTGGGTAGTGTGGGTATTATGGGTATTATGGGTCGTGTAGTATTATTTGGGTAGTGTGGGTATTATGGGTAGTGTAGTATTATTTGGGCAGTGTGGGTATTATGGGTGGTGTAGTATTATTTGGGTAGTGTGGGTATTATGGGTGGTGTAGTATTATCTGGGTAGTGTTGGTATTATGGGTAGTGTAGTATTATTTGGGCAGTGTGGGTCTTATGGGTAGTGTAGTGTTGTTTGGGCAGTGTGGGTATTGTGGTTATTATAGGTAGTGTAGTATTATTTGGGCAGTGTGGGTCTTATGGGTAGTGTAGTATTGTTTGGGCAGTGTGGGTATTGTGGTTATTATAGGTAGTGTAGTATTATTTGGGCAGTGTGGGTCTTATGGGTAGTGTAGTATTATTTGGGCAGTGTGGGTATTATGGTTAGTGTAGTTTTATTTGGGCAGTGTGGGTATTATGGGTAGTGTAGTTTTATTTGGGCAGTGTGGGTATTGTGGGTATTATAGGTAGTGTAGTATTATTTGGGCAGTGTGGGTATTGTGGGTAGCATTGGCGATTTTATAGGGGGGGCAGGGGGGGCAAGTGCCCCCCCTGATTGGACAGCCCAACTCTGCTCAGATTCTTAAAAAAAAAAAACAAAAAAAAAAAAATACTTAACTACAATACTTAAATACATAATTGTGGTTTGTACCAGTTTGTGTTAGATCAGCATTCATTTTAAAAGTGTATTTAATACTTAAACTAGGCTACCTTTAAAAATATATATATATTCATAATCCACTAATGGCACAACTCGTCCGTCGAAAAAAATGAGATCTGACTGTACTGCTCAGTGCTCAACAAGCTACAACTAGCCAACCTGCTCATAATGGCAAAAAGAGCTATAAAACAATTTACCACTTCTTCATAAAATAAAATAAAATCTGGCAATGCTAATGAAGAAGCTACCACTCGAAATGACAGCGCAGCAGGTGCAATCGAATGCAGAAGTGCTACAGAGGCTATCGGAGCTAGCACTAGCACTAGCAACATCACCATCGGCGAGGAAGCTAGCACCAGCAGGCAGTTGCAGTTTGATGTTGTGATGTTGGGTATGGCCTAGTGCTCGGTCATAAAGTCATATTGACATGCTCGTGATGTCTAGATGAAGTTTGATGCGTTGTACATATTGAATTGTCATACGGATTTCTTATTAGCATACTGTTCACAACTGGTATTCTTTGTAAATAGATGGGACGAGACGGCAGAACTGTTTTGTTTTTTTCTCACGTCAAAATGTTGCCCCCCCTACTCTCAGAGGGTAAAATCGCCTATGGTGGGTAGTGTAGTTTTATTTGGGCAGTGTGGGTATTGTGGGTATTATAGGTAGTGTAGTTTTATTTGGGCAGTGTGGGTATTGTGGGAATCGTAGTTTTATTTGGGCAGTGTGGGTATTGTGGGTGGTGTAGTTTTATTTGGGCAGCGTGGGTATTGTGGGTGGTGTAGTTTTATTTGGGCAGTGTGGGTATTGTGGGTAGTGTAGTTTTATTTGGGCAGTGTGGGTATTGTGGGTGGTGTAGTTTTATTTGGGCAGTGTGGGTATTGTGGGTAGTGTAGTTTTATTTGGGCAGTGTGGGTATTGTGGGTGGTGTAGTTTTATTTGGGCAGTGTGGGTATTGTGGGTAGTGTTAGGGCTGTAACGATTATGAATTTTGCTTAACGATTAATTGTCAGAAAAATAATTGCGATTATTACAATTGTCAGAGTTGTTGACGGGGAGGGGGGGGGCTCGCATCACACCACTAGGGCCCCTTGCCGATCTGGCACCCTAGGCGGCCGCCTACTTCGCCTATGCCACGGGCCGGCCCTGGCACTGATGCTCATGTCCGCATGATTTGAGTGAGAGTGTGTGTGTTAGTGAGAGAGATAGAGAGAGAGAGAGAGAGAGAGAGAGAGAAAGACAGACACAGAGGGAGTGAGTGAGGGTGGGTGGGTTCCGGGTTCTGACTAATTTTTACCAGATAATGTAGGCCTAATAAAGTACTCAGCCTATGAAGTAAACCTGTGGTTTAAAACCATGCCTCTTTAATATCATGAATGTTAACATTTACATTGAACATATATCCTCCTCAATAAAAAAAAGCATTGAAAAACTAAGATGAAATTAAATTTGGAGTATACAAATAGCACATGAAGTGGACAATGCATCAGTGCTTCTTTAATTCTTTAATACAGTGTCTCTTTTTATTATTTGCTATGAACGTATTGGACAAGTGCCAACAAGTTGAAGAATTCCATTGAACTAGGGTTGCTACCATATTAACTCTGCAACAGATTTTTATTTAATTAAAAAAAAAAAAAAAAAATCCCATAACTGCGGTTACAAAAAACAATCGCGGTCAGAAAAAATAATCGCGGTTTGACGATTATGTAATAATCGTTACAGCCCTAGGTAGTGTAGTTTTATTTGGGCAGTGTGGGTATTGTGGGTAGTGTAGTTTTATTTGGGCAGTGTGGGTATTGTGGGTAGTGTAGTTTTATTTGGGCAGTGTGTGCCAGAGATGTGTGCCAGAAGGGTGGAGACTTCAGGGGAAGGAGTCAGACGTCTTGCATCTGATCTCAGCCCAGAAAAATGTGTTTGGTCATGGCCTCCAAACATGCACTTGGCTTGGGCTGATAAGAGCCGTGTCTGTGTGTGAGTGTGTGTGTATGTGAGTATGTGTGTGTGTGTGTGTGAGAGTGTGTGTATGAGTGTGTGTAATCAGGCTCGACTGTAGGAAAGATTCATGCACTCCCTTTCACTTCCACAAGCTGCTCTCCTCAACCCCCCCAGGCCACGCCCCACCCTGACTTTACGATGCAGAACCGAGCAGGAATCCTTAATGAGAGAGAGGAGATGATGAGATGATCCACGCCTGAGAGTCAGCTGATCAGTCAGGGACCAGAAGACGTGTGTTTGGTTCAGATCCAATTGATTTGATTTGATTCATTAACAGCAAGTTAAAGAAGTTGAAACCATGAAAGCAAATTATTTGTCTTGACCGTAATTTATTGCATAGCGCTGATTTTATTAGCCTATGCATAAATAATGTAGAATGTATTTAATCTAATATTAACATTAATAGAAAGAATGCAATGTTTGCATTTATGAATTAATTGTTAGTCGGCCTGAGCCTTTGCAAAAATTTTAGCCAAAACTGGCCTTTGACGACATCTTTAATTGACAGAAAATTAACACGGTGCCAATGCCATCTGAAAGAGAATAGATAGGCCTACCCAGGAACACAGGCACGCACACCCACCCACACACACACACACGCGCACACACACACACAAACAGCCACACACAAACACCACCTCAGTGAGAAGAGGCAGCTTCACACACGTTAAAACCCACACTGCCTCAGTCTCCCCCACAGCATAGCAACATCACACACACACACACACACACACACACACACACACACACACAAAAGAAACACGGAGCAAGCATGAGCAGTCACACACTATAACACTCTCCCTGGAATTTACAGCACAGTCATGCACACTGTTTAAACTCTCCCTTGACCTAAGAGCACTGTCTCTCTCTCACACACACATACACACACACGTAGGGCTACACTCTCCCCCTACACTACTTTCCCACTTGCACACACACACACACACTCAGCCCTTCTCCAGTGTGGCCCTTCTGCAGTGTGTACTGGGCAGGGTGATCTTGCGTGACAGGGGTCATTCATAAGGAATCCCTCCTCAATGTCGTGGTCCTATAGAAGCAGACAGGGGTCATTCATAAGGAATCCCTCCTCAATGTCGTGGTCCTATAGAAGCAGCAGGACAGCGCTGTGCTCCTGGTCCAGCTGTTTCTGACCGGCTGCCCAGCGGGACTAAACCACGCTGCTGTTCTACCCACGCTGGTGAGGAACACGCTGCTGTTCTACCGACGCTGGTGATGAACACGCCGCTGGGCACTGCACCAGCACCACGCTGCTGTTCTACCGACGCTGGTGAGGAACAGGGCGCTGGGCACTGCACCAGCACCACGCTGCTGTTCTACCGACGCTGGTGAGGAACACGCTGGTCACTGCACCAGCGGGCCCACAGCGTGTCTGTCATTTAGCTACGCCAAACAAGAGTGTGTGTGCTACACCAAACAAGAGTGTGTGTGCTACACCAAACAAGAGTGTGTGTGCTACACCAAACGCTTTGCACAACACAGCCTGGTGTGGTGCAACTCAAAGACACGCGCACACACACACACTACGCTGTGCACCTTATGAAGTGTGTGTTTTCAGGTTGTCCTTACATTGTTCCATGTTACGCCTTTTTCCACATTACGGGGGCATGTGTGTGTTAGAGAGAACGTGTGTGTGTGTGTGTGGCACACTGCAGTTTGTCCCTCTCCGAAAATGCATTTTTCTGGGTGTCTGAGAGGGCCAGGCATGCAGCGTTTGTGTGTGTGTCTGAGGGGGGAGCAGGGCTGGCAAAGGGGAGCAGTAATGTTACTCAACACTGCATCGCTCAGGAGTAAAGCTGTAGTACCAGTACTATGAGGATACTACGGCAGCCTGCCCCCCGTGAACCTGGTACCAGGTCACTTTCACCCTTAAACTGGGTCACCACAAGGACACAAACACATGAAACAGCAGAAAATAACACACACACACACACTCATCCACAAACAGACACACCGGAGTTACCCTGGCGTACCTCGTCTCTGTTACAGTGGGTGTAGAGATTTCTCAATGCGACATGAGTCTTTTTCAGGATGGTATTTTTGCTGTACCGAGGGCGAGCAGTGAGGAGCATGTGTGTGTGTGTGTGGGTGTGTGCTGTGTGGAGAACATTGGTTGTGGCGTAGTAAGAATGCCGGCTGGCAGCTGTTTACCGGCTGGCATTAATGATGACTGCACTGGTTATTGATAAAAAGAGACATATTGAGGTTCTTGACTTTGCGTCCAGTCATATTGATCTGGTGCCGGAGGCAGGATCAGAGGTGACTACTGCTGTTTGGGACCTGGTGGAACCAGCTGCCAGTGGAACATCAGTGCAAGCTGCCCTGCTAAGCACTGGGACAAGCCTTCCAATAGGGATTTCCTTGTGCGTGCAAAAGGGCAGTGATGTTGGAGGAAATGCATCTGCATTGATTACAAATCCTGGCAGATTTAAAGTGCCTTGGTCAAACTACAGAAGCACATTCGGCCTACCATTACATGCACAATGCCTCTCTCTGGAAATAATAGGCCTACAAGTGGGAAAAGTGCCAAACTGGAGGCTTCAAGTCATCAGAGATCGGAGTGATTGTGGCATTACAACGGTCCTCCGGCGGGACCGTGGCCTGGGAACAGCGGGTAGTAGCGAGTACTACGGGAGGCTGTGCAGTGTCAGGGCAGTCTGCTGGTCTGTGCGCATCGCTCCTCTGTGGCACAACCGGTATCGAATGACGCTTTACCCCAAGTAGACAGGCCTCTCTTCTCTCTGCACAACGCTGTTTTGCTTGTAAATGTCACGAAATTATTGTTGTAATAGATATGCAGTTACTTCGGGCGAGTTCCCTTTCACCAGCAGTGAATGTCATGGCATAAAAGTTGCTATAAGGCTAGCTACAACAGCATGTTTTTTCTGGGTCGCTGTGGTCAAAGCCGCTACCAGCCGCTCAGGTTCAGGATGTAGCAGTAGTAGTAGCAGCAGCAGCAGCAGCAGTAGTGGTAATAGTAGTAGTGGTAGTAGTAACGATACCTTTATGACAGTGGCAGTCGTCGGTTCTGGTGGCTGTATCAAATATGTCGTACCTCTTGCATTGCTTTTTGCTATCAAAACTCACTTTGAGGACCCGGAGGAGCAGGAGCTTCTGAGCCGACTATAACCAATAATAGACTATATCTTTAGTAGCCTACTATGCTGCACAAAGTAAAGTAGCTGCAACGTTGCAGAAAAGGAAATAAGTCGATTTCACTGTTAGTGGCAGCAATGATGCTTCAAGTATGTTACCTATGCAGTTAAACATTTGACAAAGTTAAGGTTCACTGTGTCATTTCTTAGCACGCGACCACTCTGAACTGAAGACAGCTCGACCGTTAACCGCTGATGAGGGAAACAGTTGTGACCTCGCTGGAGTTGGAAATATACCTTAGTCCAATAAGATTTACTTAGTTTCAACTCACCCAAATAGAAAGATTCAGCTTGCAACAAAAACGATCCTATTTGCAGAAGAAGAAGAAGCGTGCACCATCGCGGATAACATCCCGTTACTGTCCGTGGCTACTACTGTGTGGTCCGGACGCGCACTTTGATTTTCCTCCGAGCATGTCTTTTTCCCACAGCAACTCAAACAGGGATAAAAAACTATCTCGATCCCCTTTTCACTACAGTCACAAAATGGTGAATGAACCGCTAACAGCTGGCCCGTCTGACCAATCAGAGATCCGTGACAGTTACAGTAGCCTATAAATGTTGAAGGAACAAAATAAAGGGCGAAGACAGCTGTCAAAGTCCGCCTGACTGACACGGTGAACCGGCGAATGGCGGCAGGATACAACCCCGAGCCGGTCCGCTGCCCCAAACTTTACAGTATCCAATA
The DNA here is from genome assembly GCF_949987555.1 of Borostomias antarcticus. Taxonomy (NCBI): domain Eukaryota; kingdom Metazoa; phylum Chordata; class Actinopteri; order Stomiiformes; family Stomiidae; genus Borostomias; species Borostomias antarcticus. Next base: position 12,292,284 of record NC_140243.1, on the reverse strand, counting down.
AGGGCATCAGGAACCATAGGAACAGTGTGGGGGCGGGTACAGGGGAGGGGCCGAGTACGTATAAGCCAATAGAAGAGCACAAACGCCCCCCTCCGTCCTAAAGCAATGGGGTATGTTTACCATAACTGACATCCCTGAACAAACAGAGAACCAGTGTAGATTGTGAGCTCGTAACAAACAAATGCAAGAATTGCTTTTTCGCAATAAACTGTGAGGAGATCCTGCATGTGTCGAGAGGAGCGAGTTGTGGAGGAGGGGTGCTACTCCTAATCGTTGCAGGCTCGCCTTCTTCTTGATCTTGACTCTTGTGCTGTAGCCTTGCTTCTCGTCCTGCTCTCACTCGTATCTCTCTCTCTCTCTCTCTCTCTCCACTGATTTCACTTCTCTTTTATTTTCTCTCAGCAACAGACACTCACTTCACAGACGACAGCCAATCACAGCGTTATATTCAGCTCTCTCTGACGTCGGTAATTACTCTGCCCCGCCTCCACAATAGAAAGTGAACGGGGATCTTAGTTGACGTCACTTTATCGACGTGCAATTGGCCAGGCGAGCGAGGTCTCCGAGCCAATGGCCAAACGCAGGGATGATGTCATCACGCTAGTTGCCACCAGCTGGACCGAGGGGGTGTGGTCTGGCGTAAACTCGGCTAACCCCATGTTTGTACTGCAAGTAGTATAAAAACCGGTGTGCTCAGAACCAGTAGCCTGCTACGGCATTCACTCACAGACAGGTCAACGCTATTAAAATTCACTCTCGACGGAACAGGATCTTGGTTAGTTTGGATTCTGTATGGGATCTGTAATCTATTGCTTATATGAAATAACTGGATTTCTCAGAGGTTGACATCAGTTTTCACAATTGTATTAGGCTACTGAAATCAGAGGTAGTAAAATAAGTATGTTCTTTGGTTAAGCAGGACATTTGTCGTAAACAACATTAGCCTAAATAATATCTCTTTGTAGAAGACAGATTCTAGCAGACATACTCTAGTAGACAGACTCTAGTAGACAGACTCTAGCAGACGGACTCTAGTAGACAGACTCTAGTAGACGGACTCTAGTAGACAGACTCTAGCAGACAGACGGACTCTAGTAGACAGACTCTAGCAGACAGACAGACTCTAGTAGACAGACTCTAGCAGACAGACTCTAGTAGACAGACAGACTCTAGTAGACAGACTCTAGCAGACAGACTCTAGTAGACAGACTCGTGCAGAAACATGCGTGTTCTCCTCCTCACTGATGCCATGATAACCCAATGTCTGAATTAATGGGATTAGAACTACACCACTAATAATTATCAAACACGTGTGTGTGTGTGTGCGTTGCGTGCTCGTGTGCGGTACAGACCGGTAGGGACAGAGAGTAGCTGGAAAGGAACTGAGAGAGACACCTAGCGGTAAAAAAGCGAAACTGCAAAGTAACACACTGAGAAGCCTGATACAGACTACCTTCTTCCACAGTCTTGGTCTCCATCTCTAGAATGAAATATGTATGAACTATGAAAACCAGTTCCTTCACCCGCACAGACTACAGATACAATATCTGCTGCTGCATCTGGACATTGAAAATATGCACTTAAATCAGTAGACTGTGAACTGAATCAGGCAACATGTTCCTTTGTATAATGTAACTTTAAATCAGGTCCCATTTATGCATGGTAGTGAAGTAGATAGCCTACCTGTCTGAATACACTCATACCCAGTAAAGCAATTAACATTTCACTTGAGAGTGATTTCAGGAATTTCCCCTAAGGGATCAATAAAGTTGATTATCTATCTATCTATCTATCTATCTATCTATCTATCTATCTGTCTGTCTGCCAGATGGTGATAACTTGTTTACTCAAGGGTTTTTAGTAGTTACCCTTAGTGAATGACCCCATGTCTGGGCAGTGTTCCTCTCCCTCTCATTAGCAATTCTCCCCCTCTAGCCTCTCTGTCTCCCCTCCCTCCCCAGGACCCTGACCTCTGACCTCCCCCCTCACCATGGTAAACGCCCCTCTCCATGCGCTCATCAGTGACCTGTCAATCAAGTGTCAGAGGCCCCTCCCTGCAGCGCTCCAGGTCAACTGAGCGACCTTTAGGGTTAGAGAACAACTGAGCTAACAAGCAGAGAGAGAGATATGGGCGGGAGACAGAGAGAGAATGAGAGGGTGAATGGGTGAGAGAGAGAGAGAGAGAGAGAGAGAGAGGGTGAGAGAGAGAATGAGAGGGTGAGAGAGAGAGATATGAGGAAAACAAAAAAGAAAAATCTCCTTTTATCTGTTTTGAAATATAGCTGGAGAACACTTGGTTGACCTGTGTAAGTGTGTTGTAAGCTCATACTCTCATCTCAGTACGTACGACCCCCTTAACTGGGCTTTTAAACAAACCATCTTTGAACCCAAGATATCAATGGTCCATATAGCTATCCATGGAAGTGAACCCCCTGCCCCCAGGTCCCATGTTCAGCTGGTTGGGCAGAAGGTGTTTTTCAGAGCAGGTCTGGCTCAGAGCAGGTCTGGCTCAGCGCAGCCCCCCCCCCCCCACCCCACCCCCCAGGCAGAGACGAACCTGAGGAATTTCAGACAGCTTAGGCCCCTGTAACACTGACACTCACTGTAGCATTAACATAACCCCTGACCCCTAACCCGTCACCCCTAAGGCCCTCTCACGGCTCCGGTCACTCAACTCCTGTAACCCAGTTATGAGTGAGGAGAAATAATGCTCAAACTCAAAGCATTGGTATGAAATGCTGTGCACAGTAAATATTGCCAAAGCAGGCCAGTAAAGACAACTAAATTAAACAACAATGGAACAAGTTTTGTTTTGTTTTTTAACAAAAAAAACAGAATGGATATAGAGTATAAATGTGTCTTGAGAACATCACACTGTACTCTCTCTCTCTCTGCACAGTGAGAACCTGAACACCAGACCGGTGGCGAGTGTGTTGGTGTTGTAAAGCAAGTGGTGCCTAACAGCTGATGTGTGCTTCCATATTCTCCTGATCCTTAAATGATAAGGATAAGCCTGAGTGGGCGGGGCCTAATCTCAGCCGGGATCTGTGGCTCCAACCATGTGACCGCGCCCACACCTGGTCCCTGGCGCCACGGAGACTCAGGTTACCATGGGAATAAAGCCATGTGGCGCAGACCGTTTGTGATTGAACACGGTCGCACTCCACCAACCGCAGACCGGCCAGTGTAGACCCCCTAGTGACTCAGCAGACCTGTTCTACTCCAGCGTAGACCCCCTAGTGACTCAGCAGACCTGTTCTACTCCAATGTAGACCCCCTAGTGACTCAGCAGACCTGTTTTACTCCAGTGTAGACCCCCTAGTGACTAAGCAGACCTGTTCTACTCCAGCGTAGACCCCCTAGTGACTCAGCAGACCTGTTCTACTCCAATGTAGACCCCCTAGTGACTCAGCAGACCTGTTTTACTCCAGTGTAGACCCCCTTGTGACTCAGCAGACCTGTTCTACTCCAGCGTAGACCCCCTAGTGACTCGGCAGACCTGTTCTACTCCAGTGTAGACCCCCTAGTGACTCAGCAGACCTGTTCTACTCCAGTGTAGACCCCCTAGAGACTCAGCAGACCTGTTCTACTCCAGTGTAGACCCCCTGGTGACTCAGGTCTCACAAAAGGGGATCCTGAGGGTCAGTGTTGCCAACACATACATAGAGCCCACGTTCCCCTGCGTTCTCTGAACATAGAGCCCACGTTCCCCTGCGTTCTCTGAACATAGAGCCCACGTTCCCCTGCGTTCTCTGAACATAGAGCCCACGTTCCCCTGCGTTCTCTGAACATAGAGCCCACGTTCCCCTGCGTTCTGTAGAGAGGAGACCCTATAGCGTTCTAGCAGACTGTACTGCTCCTGTAGGTTGTTTACCTTAGACCGGTAGGTTGTTTACCCTGGACCGGTAGGTTGTTTACCTTGGACCGGTATGTTGTTTACCCTGGACCGGTAGGTTGTTTATTATTATTATTATTATCACCTTTATTTAAACTTGAGGATCAACTGAGGTATGAGCCTCATTTACAGTGATGTTGAGTGAATACGAAGTATGCCCTGCACCAAATAAATGATACAAGACAAGCATCATCCTACAGGACAAGACAAGCATCATCCTACAGGACAAGACAAGCATCATCCTACAGGACATTTGTAGAAAAATACAATTACAAAGAAGATTCACATAAAACAAGTACATACAGAAATAAAGTGATCATAAAGTAGTGATTTAAAATGACTGAGGGGAACTAAAGAATCAAGTTGAAAAGTAGATTGAAGTGAGTTCTAGGCCTCAGGAGCATAAAATGAAAGTGCAGTTTTACCCAGTTCAGTTCAAACTCTTGGGATGTCTAATAGGAGCCGATCACAGGAGCGAGTGTGATGTGAGCCGGAGGTCTGGATAAGCATTGAGATAATGTAAGATGGGAGTTGACCTAAAAGGGCCTTGTAGAGGAAAATGTACATAATATGCTTGTCACGTCTCTGGCAAAGGGAGGACCATCCAACATTAGCATAAAGAGCACAGTGATGAGTGCTGTAGGGATCTCCAGTAATACATCTGATGGCAGAGTGGTAAACAGCATCTAAAGCCTTAAGAGTAGAGGCCTGCCGATAGATCACATCACCATAGTCCAGCACAGACATAAAAACAGTTTACCCTGGACCGGTAGGTTGTTTACCCTGGACCGGTAGGTTGTTTACCCTGGACCGGTAGGTTGTTTACCCTGGACCGGTATGGAAGGACTGCGCAGGCTCAGAGGATCGAGTGTCATGGGGAGGCGGAGCCTGTTCCTGGAAACACAGCAGTCTTCACCGCTGCCCCACCTGTCTGCTTAACCCCCCCCCCCCCCCCCAACACCCCCAACACTACACACAGAGCACCCCCCCAACACTACACACACAGAGCACCCCCCCAACACTACACACAGAGAGCACCCCCCCAACACTACACACAGAGAGCACCCCCCCAACACTACACACAGAGAGCACCCCCCCAACACTACACACAGAGCACCCCCCCAACACTACACACAGAGCAACCCCCCAACACCACACACAGAGCACCCCCTCCACCCCCCCACACAGAGCAATTAGAAGTTATTAGGTCTGATAAGTGACCCTGTTGAGGTATGAGGGGTTAGGAGAGAGGTCTGGGCCTCCATCTTGTCTCAGACCAGAGTGAGGACAGTTGATGAGCAGGTAGATGGTCGGGCTGAGGACCATGTGACTGAGAGGGGGCGTGGCCTACGGAAGGGTCAGGGAATGAGACAGGAGCGAGAGAGGGACAGGACATGGACAGAGAGTGTGAGAGAGAGAGACTGCGGAAAGATAGGGAGAGAGAGAGAGAGAGAGAGAGGGAGGGAGGGAGAGAGAGGGAGGAAGGGAGAGAGAGAGAGGGAGAGAGAGAGAGAGGGAGGGAGAGAGAGAGAGAGAGAGAGAGGGAGGGAGAGAGAGAGAGAGGGAGGGAGAGAGAGGGAGAGAGAGAGAGGGAGAGAGAGGGAGGGAGGGAGAGAGGGAGAGAGAAAGAGAGAGGGAGGGAGGGAGGGAGGGAGGGAGAGTGAGAGAGAGAGAGAGAGAGAGAGAGAGAGGGAGGGAGAGAGAGAGGGAGAGAGAGGGAAGAGGGAGGAAGGGAGAGAGGGAAGAGGGAGGAAGGGGGAGAGAGAGAGAGGGAGGGAGGGAGAGAGATAGAGAGAGGGAGAGAGAGAGGGAGGAAGGGCCCAGGTGTCACAGCTTCTCACAGAGCTGTGACTAAATAGTGAGAGATCTTGTGACCGCAGCCATTTCATGAACAATGCACTCTTTTTCAGAAAGGCTCAAGTTACGAGTCACTCAATGACCCATTCTGAGTGTGTTGAGAGCGGCGCGGTGATGAGTCATGAGCAGTGATCTGCTGCTCTAGGATGAAAGAGAGGATCAGCTGAACGCAGGCGGAGAGAGAGGATCAGCTGAGCGCAGGCGGAGAGAGGATCAGCTGAGCGCAGGCGGAGAGAGAGGATCAGCTGAGCGCAGGTGGAGAGAGAGGATCAGCTGAGCGCAGGCGGAGAGGATCAGCTGAGCGCAGGCGGAGCAGAACCGTTAAAACCGGACGGAGGTCGTAAAAGGGCCCAACGGCCACATGACCCATACTGCGCCGTACAGTCGGCCCTGTGTCCACACAGCAACCCAACACCCCTCAACACAGTAACCCAACACCCCTCAACACAGTAACCCAACACCCTTCAACACAGTAACCCAACACCCCTCAAAGGGGCGGCTGTAGCTCAGTTGGTAGAGCGGGTCGTTCAGTGATCGAAGGGTCCGTGGTTCGAATCCCAGCTCCGACTGTCCACATGTCGAAGTGTCCTTGAGCAAGACACCTAACCCCAAATTGCTCCCAATGAGCAGGTTAGCACCTTGCATGGCAGCTGCCGCCATTGGTGTGTGAATGTGTGTGTGAATGGGTGAATGAGAGGCCATTGTAAAGCGCTTTGAGTGCCGCTAAGGTGGAAAAGCGCTATGTAAGTGCAGTCCATTTACCATTTACCTCAACACAGCAACCCAACACCCTTCAACACAGTAACCCAACACAGTAACCCACCACCTCTCAACACAGTAACCCAACACCCTTCAACACAGTAACCCCAAACCCCTCAACACAGCAACCCAACACCCCTCAACACAGTAACCCAACACCTCTCAACACAGTAACCCAACACCCTTCAACACTGTAACCCCAAACCCCTCAACACAGTAACCCAACACCCCTCAACACAGTAACCCCAAACCCCTCAACACAGTAACCCAACACCCCTCAACACAGTAACCCCAAACCCCTCAACACAGTAACCCAACACCCCTCAACACAGTAACCCAAAACCCCTCAACACAGTAACCCAAAACCCCTCAACACAGTAACCCAACACCCCTCAGCTGTTCCTGGGCATACATGTCATCTCAGAGGCCACAGCACATTGCTCTTATGTGGAAGAGCCTCATGTCAAACATATTTCTCATTTTATGAGGGGCAAGTTGGGGCGATAGGCGTAGCTGAAGAGGGTAGTAAGTTGGGGCGACAGGCGTAGCTGAAGAGGGTAGTAAGTTGGGGCAATAGGCGTAGCTGAAGAGTGTAGTAAGTTGGGGCGACAGGCGTAGCTGAAGAGTGTAGTAAGTTGGGGCGACAGGCGTAGCTGAAGAGGGTAGTAAGTTGGCGCGATAGGCATAGCTAAAGAGTGTATTAAGTTGGGGCTACAGGAGTAGCTGAAGAGGGTAGTAAGTTGGCGCGATAGGCATAGCTAAAGAGTGTATTAAGTTGGGGCTACAGGAGTAGCTGAAGAGGGTAGTAAGTTGGGGCGATAGGTGTAGCTGAAGAGGGCAGTGCAAGGTGGCCGGTGGGGCTGAGGTCCGGGTCTGGAGTCTGTTGACGGCAGCTTGATGATGTTCACACGGGGGTCAAGCAGTGATCTGTCTGGTGAGAGGTTATTACATGGTTATTACATGTGCTATTTAACTCCAGTCCAAAGCCTTCCTATATACTTTGAGCAGCAGATGGTCAAGTTATAAACCAATGAAATCCTATTACTTAGTACTCCAAGTCTTCAAAAACTACTTTTTATTCAAACTCTAGCACTAAATTAATTCAGTAACTGAAAGATTTTTTAATTTGAAAGTATTAAAAAAGTAAATCTGGAACATTTTTTCTGCAGTACCCTGTTTGACCAGCAGAGGGAGATATACATCAGACAATGGAAGGAAGCTCGGTCTCAGCAAGTTCTAAACCCTTGCATCAACACCATTACTTCCTGAACTAACAGGGCATTTTAGACGTAATAGATAATACACTAGAAATATATAGTGTGTGTGTGTGAGAGAGAGAGAAACTGTGCTGCCACCATGTCTCATTCTTGTCTGTGTTGTGGTTAAAAGAAACTCATCCTGTTCAGGAGAGGATGTGCATGCGTGCGTGTGTGTGCACGTGCGTTCACACAGAGCTCTCAAGCGTTGCAACTTGAGTGTGTGGTATCATCTTCACATGCGAGTCTGTAGATCTTCATTTAGTATGAGTGCTCTGGCAGGTGGAGATGCACGGCCCTGTGTGTGTGTGGGAGAGACCCTGTGTGTGTGTGTGTGGGAGACAATGTGTGTGTGTGTGTGTGTGTGTGTAGGAGACCCTGTGTGTGTGTGTGTGTAGGAGACCCTGTGTGTGTGTGTGTGTGTGTGTGTGTGTGTGTGTGTGTAGGAGACCCTGTGTGTGTGTGGGAGACCCTGTGTGTGTGTGTAGGAGACCCTGTGTGTGTGTGTAGGAGACCCTGTGTGTGTGTGTAGGAGACCCTGTGTGTGTGTGTGTGGGAGACCCTGTGTGTGTGTGTGTGTGTGTTGTGTGTGTGTGTGTGTGTAGGAGACCATGTGTGTGTGTGTGTGTGTGTGTGTGTAGGAGACCCTGTGTGTGTGTGTGTAGGAGACCCTGTGTGTGTGTGTGGGAGACCCTGTGTGTGTGTGTGTGTGTGTGTGTGTGTGTGTGTGTGTAGGAGACCCTGTGTGTGTGTGTGTGTGTGTGTGTGTGGGAGACCCTGTGTGTGTGTGTGTGTGTGTGTGTGTGTGTGTGTGTAGTAGACCCTGTGTGTGTGTAGGAGACCCTGTGTGTGTGTGTGGGAGACCGTGTGCATAATGCAGGATGTGTGCTTGTGTGAAGCGTGAATATGAGAGAGAGCGTCTAGAGAAGTCGGGGCTCGTTTCTCCGAAAGCGCAGATTAAGAGCAAGCGAGAAGGGATGTGGTGCAGGTGAGAGCACACTGGGGTTCCTGTGGTCTCTCTTTCTCTCTCTCCCCCTCTCTCTCTCTCTCTCTGCCAGTGAGCAGAACACCTGTAGAGCTGGAGCGCTGCTGTGTTCAGGCGGAGGGGGAGGGGGTCGGGGGCAGTCATTGACGTCATGCTAAAAAGTAAGTGTGTGTGTGTTCCATATCCAATCATTCCACCCATCACTGGTGATCAAGGAAAGGTTACAAGGAAAAACAACTCAAATCAAAACACCATCAACATTCTTGACCTTGACCTGGATGTGATTAGTTTGACCTGTAGGCCTCCAGTAGTCAAAAGTCCTGTTTGGTTTGATCTGCATACGGTATCAGAAGAACATGACAATGCACCACTATTCAAAACGTCATATCAATATATAAAAACAATAAAATAACAAGGTGTTAACAGATACACAGACTTTGGTTTTAAACCAGTTTTAATTAACCCTGATTACAGCTTAATTACGAGTTTGGAAAAAATAAAATAAACACAAAAGAATGAAAGTAGAGAAATTCAATGTTACATCATGGTATTAAATGTCATCTCTCCGGGAGCATCTGAGTGTTCCATCACCACAGAGAGAGGAGAGAGATGGAGAGAGAGAGAGAGAAAGAAAGAAAGAGACCTTTACACAATAAAACAATACACATCTTTCTTTTAAATGATACAATCCCCCAAAAATAAAAAATAAAATATACAAAGAACAAGAGAGAAAAGTTTACATTAACATTATAAAATAAAAATTACAATACATGACAGAGATAAAATCATAATCCCCCTGCAAATCAAATCTCCTCTCAGTCCACCCGTTCACGTCAGCTCATCCTCTGCTCTTCAAACGACTCGTCTCTCTTAGTTCATCTGACATATAAACCCCCCCCTAGAGGAGGTCTGGGGGGCTGATAAACACCCCCTAGAGGAGGAGGTCTGGGGGGCTGATAAACCCCCCCTAGAGGAGGAGGTCTGGGGGGCTGATAAACCCCCCCTAGAGGAGCAGGTCTGGGGGGCTGATAAACCCCCCTAGAGGAGGAGGTCTGGGGGGGCTGATAAACCCCCTCTAGAGGAGCAGGTCTGGGGGGCTGATAAACCCCCCCTAGAGGAGCAGGTCTGGGGGGCTGATAAACCCCCTCTAGAGGAGCAGGTCTGGGGGGCTGATAAACCCCCCCTAGAGGAGGAGGTCTGGGGGCTGATAAACCCCCCCTAGAGGAGGAGGTCTGGGGGGCTGAGAGACCAACCAAACGCTAAAATAGCAACTACTAAAACTGAGCCACAGAATAATAGAGGGGGAGAGGTCAATAATCCAACAATAACAATAACAATAATAATAATAACAATAATAATAATAATAAACAGCAATATTGACATCAGAGGGGAAAATACAACATTGGGGGGTGGGGTGATTTTTCAATGATTTCTGCTGAGAAGTCGTCTTAGTGCAGCTGGTGCTGGTG
>NC_140243.1:12258055-12270555 GCF_949987555.1 Borostomias antarcticus | reverse complement strand
ACTTCACATTTCAAGTTGCTTGCAACAGTTAACTTTGTAATTTAATATAAGCTTGCTATTAATAAAATTAGCTTTATTACAATAGTGTGTATTTTCCATCATGTGTTGCACTGTAGGACTCTAGAACTCAGCCCATTCAAACGCCCGTTCCAGTTGATAAAACGGCATAATCAAAGAAAGATGAGATGCCGCACACTGTCGCCATTCCATACAAAATATATGAATCCTTATTAAGAGACTAAAGAGAACCTTTTATCATATATAATAAGAAATAGGCTATTTTGCATCTAACGGCGAGAGTGTAGGCCTAGGCTACGGCATCTCCTGTCTTTGATTTTGATCACCGCACTTCACACAGCAGGTGCGTTCCCATTCCCAATGAGCTTTACAAAATAAAATATTGTAAATGTAATCTCCACCTAAACAAGCCGTTTAGTAACGTTTACAATATTGTGTGATACAGCCAGGCCTAAATAACCAATGTTGTAGCCTAATAGTTTTAACTCCCATCGCAGCATCCATGACCGCAGTTATTTAGCAGACTTAGACATTCTGAATAAATCTACAAGATTAATGAAAGAAAGCGTCATGAAAAGGCTTTGATTCTAAAGGCCAGTTCAATCCAAAAAAATCACAAGACTGCTTGCAATTTCCAATCACTTGCAACATTCTTGTGCAAAAGCGATTTGACAAGATATTTTACGCCTTGCAACTCAAAACACAACAGGGAAATTCTAATTCAGACTGCTGCAACATCACTCTCAATTTAGTTGTTTTGCCATTTTTTGGCAAAAGAGTATGCCTACCTGTTGCAGAAAAAGCGTCATCGTCGTTGGCTGTTTTAGGTTGCGTGATTGATGTTCTAGGTCAGCCCCCACCCACTCCCCTGTCATCTTCATTCAAATAAGTTATAACGGAGATCGGATCAAGATGCACAGGCACGCACACTAATGTTCAATAAAGCTGTTTTCCTTCAAAGTAAAATACTTGTTTTTTTTATGCGTCTTGGGGAGGTGAAATGTCGTATACCGTAAAATACCGTAAATCGTACAGTGTAACTAGATACCGTACCGTAATGCAAAAATCCATACCGTCTCATCCCTAGTGGACCTGCACATCTCGCCTGCCTTGCCCCAACCCAGTCTGGTCAGAAGAACCTTTCACCTCTACAAACTCCACAACCGGCTCTGCGTCTTCCTCCAGAGCGCCTCTTTCTAGCACGCCACCATCCGCTTATGACGGTGGCAGGGACATTACCTTAAGGTATTTCGCAAGGGAACTAGCCTTGTTATGTTTGCTGGTAAACTGATGTTAGCTGCTGGTGATGGCGAGGTCCGCGAAGGTGCTGGCATTGCCTTGGAGGAGGACCACTGATGCATTATAATGGGAGCAGCGTCTGACTCTCATTGTGGTTTAAATCTACTTTAATCTGCAGATCTCAAAGATGTGCGTCTTCACGCACACATGACCTAGTTAGCTTAAACTAGCTACCGAATCACCTACGTTTGGTCAAATACACTGAAGGTTGGAATGGCCATAGTTCCTAACTCAGTTTGTAGCTCAGTTTGTAGCCGTTCCTGCTGCCACCCACATGCCCTCCAGACAGTAGCCTAGTTACAGATGCCAAGGTATCGCCCTTCACTCTATTAGGCAGGACGAGGCTGACCACTGAGTACGCATGTGCATATATTGCACATGTATTGCATAGTGAATGCATAGTGAATGCATAGTGAATGCATAGTGAATACATAGTGAATGCATAGTAAATGCTACATGTCTGGATCCAGGTCATTGTAAAGTGATGTATTCCTGCTGTGTACTGTTTGTTGTATTGTTCACAATAATTCATGAGACTTTGGTTTTAAAGAGAAAAAGAACCAGTTTAACCTTTGTAATATTAGAGTAGTTTCACTGTGACGGGAACGCTAGATCATAACACAGTCTTGTTCTACTGGGGCATAGGCTATTACATTCATAGAGGGAAGAGAAACTATTTTGAGCTACTGGAGATTTAAATGCACTCTCATTCAACATGAGAACCGAAAAAGAGAACCGCTTAGGAACCGGTATATCAAATTCAAGAACCGGAATCAAAAAATTTACTTCCAAAAAAACCCTAGTCCCCTAGGGGTGGTCAGGCTCAGGTGTTTGAGCTGTGCACTGGCACTGCATGAAGCAAGGTGCGGTGATAAAACACACACGCACACGCACACACTGCTGGAACAATGCAGCTTGAGTTGAGTTTCAATTCCATACAAACCTGAGATAACCCCTGTGTGTGTGTGTGTGTGTGTGTGTGTGTGTGTGTGTGTGTGTGTGTGTGTGTGTGAGAGAGAGAGAGAGAGAGAGGGAGAGAGAAAGAGTTGTGTGGGTGTGTGTGTGAGAGAGAGAGAGAGAAAGAGTTGTGTGTGAGAGAGAGAGAGAGAGACAGAGAGAGAGAGAGAGAGAGAGAGAGAGAGAGAGAGAAAGAGTTGTGTGTGTGTGTGTGTGTGTGTGTGTGAGAGAGTGAGAGAGACAGAGAGAGAGAGAGAGAGAGAGAGAGAGAGAGACAGAGAGAGAGAAAGAGTTGTGTGTGTGGTTTTGTTTCTACATGGCCCCTTGTTTCTCTGTGAGACAATTGTGTGTGAGATTCATGTATATTTTCAGAGAGAGAGAGAGAGAGAGAAAGAGAGAGACAGGGAGAGGGGGAGAGGGAGAGAGAGAGAGAGAGGAGTGTGTGAGTTTGTGTTTTCCCAGAGTGTGTAATGCAACACAGCCGGCAACTATTAACGTTCTAAGCAGGAATGTGGGAGGTCCAAAAATTCCAATAAAAGGCGTGTGTGTGTGTGTGTGTGCGTGCATGCGTGTTAAACCCACACGTGTTCTGGAAACCATACACCATTATCTGTCAACTGGCATCCATGCAACCACCACCAACATCACTAGCCTACAATACGATCCATTATCAGTTAGCCACACTTAGCATCTCTGCGCTACAGCAGTCAATACTGAGGAGCCCCAATGGGACTAGTTAGCACACAGCTTTATCCAACTCGAACACAAGGGAAACTAGGCCTATCACACACACACACACACACACACACACACACACACACACACACACACACACACACTTAAGGCCACATGTCCGTTAAAATGCAGTTTAATAGAGCGACTGTGCCTATGTGCCTATAAAGCTTTGAACAGTTCAACTAATCAATCATTAGCGGTTCATCCACAGATAATCTATGCTGCTCGATCGACTGCTCATGCCTAATGCTGCCTTCTGGGGGAGAGATGGGCTACGTGGTCGACTGCGGTCGAGCGGTCAAGGGTACCCCCCCCCCCCCCAGGCAGCAGAGGTCCAGAGCGGCGGTCTGGTCCATTAACGTAGAGTGGTTGAGCACATTGTTCCTTTTGGTCACATTCCAGACTAAATACCAACATTTTCACAACCAGGCCTCATTTACCAGAGGCAGTTTGTCATCTTATCAGCAGAGATGAAAAGATCAAGACGCTCAGTGGATTGATAGACCGTGTTTCCTCTAGATAGCGGGGGTAAAGGATGTTGTTACCCTGGGTGGTAATATATCTAACCCTAACCCTGGGTGGTGTGAATATCTTACCCTTACCCTGGGTGGTGTGAATATCTAACCCTAACCCGGCAATTTAAAAATATGAAATAAAATTACAATTACTGCAGAATAAACTTCAGAACATATTTAAGCATACCCAAAGGAAAATTCAAGATGAGATCTTTTTATAATCACATTTAGATCGCCAAAACAAAAATGAGCACTAGTCAAGACCAAAGAGAGATTTTGTACATTTTCTCATTCATGTTTCATAACATGCATATAAAAACATGAACAAGATATCAATGTTTAGTCAAATGCATAAATACAAACTGGAAAGCACAGTGACGGGATGTGTGTGTGTGTGTGTGTGTGTGTGTGTGTGTGTGTGTGTACTCACATGACGGGATGTGTGTGTGTGTGTGTGTGTGTGTGTACTCACGTTAACCCACGTGGGGGGGGGATATGTGTGTGTGTACTCATAGACTACTGGCAATGTGCTACATACGCTCTTCTCCTCCATTCTCATTTATATCTGCCCTCTCGCTCTCTGCTTCACTCTGCTCTCCACACGCCTCCACTACCTCTGCCTGTCTAGTCTGATATGGTTACATTTAAGAATGAGTAACGTTACATTATTGATCACGCAACCAGTAAGAGCTATTGATATTGTAGTAATGTTAGCCACCAACATCAGGCAACATATTTTACAACTAGATGGTATTTATATCTCTAGCTAAATCCTCAGCTATTACCTGACTATCTTCCTCATCCACCTTTCTCTTCTTTGAGAAAGATCTCAACAAACTCATCTGAAAAGGCAACCAGGGATATTTCACTAGCTTCTAAACATTGTTGGCAATTATTCTACCAATGTTTATTGAAGTAACGTCTGTATGATTCACTGAGTTCGCTAACGTTAGCTAGCTAGCTCACCAAGCTAACTTGGCTAACGGGTGACGTTTGCTAGTTGGAACATTATCAGTATAACGTAGCTAATGACAATAAATTGCCATTGGACATCAATAGAGAATATAATGCTCATTTAAACAGTAACGTTAGCTACAATCTATCTAACTTAATGTTTGTATAATACCTCTGTATTTGCTCTGCCTGCCGCTCTGTAGCCAACGCTGGAGTCGGGCTCTGAGGAGAAAATGCTCTCAGTGCTTGTTTATTTTGTTGTCATGACTTCGTGAGTGATTGACATCCTGTCAGTGTTCCATTTGCTCGTCCTCCTCAAAGTGGAGAGAGAGCGGAGCGACGACCATTCGTTCCGCGGAGTTTACAGCCGTATCTACCGCTGCGCAGCAAAATAAAAATAATAAAAAAGAACGATTCTGAAGTAGCGGCGCCAGTAATTTAGCAGTGGCGGGCCGCCGCTGCTGAATGTATATAGCGGAAACCCTGATAGTGTTTTATCTTTAATGCGACGGTTGTCTTCAGAATTTCCAGCAAGGTAATTCCAAAGTCACCGTTTCAGATGCTGTTAGTTAAACTAGCCGATAATCCATCTGATACTGGAAGATAATCCAGTTGATAGTGTGGTGGACTGGGAGAGAGTGATTTAATCCATCTGATAGTGGTGGACTGGGAGAGAGTGATTTAATCCATCTGATAGTGGTGGACTGGGAGATAATCCAGTTGATAGTGTGGTGGACTGGGAGAGAGTGATTTAATCCATCTGATAGTGGTGGACTGGGAGATAATCCAGTTGATAGTGTGGTGGACTGGGAGAGAGTGATTTAATCCATCTGATAATGGAGGACTGGGAGGGAGTGATTTCGCCTGTCTGCACTCATGTTTCAAAAGATAAGGACTCTGTCTTTTGCTTTAGGCTACTTATCGTGACCACACTCACACACACGCTCACACACACGCTCACACACACGCTCACACACACGCTCACACACACGCTCACTCACACGCTCACTCACACACATGCTCGCTCACACACGCTCGCTCACACGCTCGCTCACTCACACACACTCGCTCACACGCTTGCTCACTCACACACACTTGCTCACACGCTCACTCACACACTCACACACACACCACAACACTGAGTCAAACAGTGAACACATGTTTTTGGCCCGTCTCCCTCAGACACACAGAGGAAAGCGGGTCTCCTGATTGGTCACAGCCGTCTCCCTCGGACACAGAGGAAAGCGGGTCTCCTGATTGGTCAGAGCCGTCTCCCTCAGACACACAGAGGAAAGCGGGTCTCCTGATTGGTCAGAGCCGCTACCCAACCCATCCTGCGCCACTCCATTATGAGGACAATGAGAGGGCCCTGCCCCACAAGCCCTCACACACACACACACAAACTCTCTCTCTCACACACACACTCACACACACACAAGCCCTCTCTCTCTCACACACACTCACACACACAAGCCCTCTCACACACACACACACACACACACACACACACACACACACACACACACACACACACACACACTCACACTCTCACACACACAAGACCTCTCTCACACTCTCACACACTCTCACACACAATCCACCCTACGGCCTGGCCCACTCCCCATTGTCCCCCACTACACACACACACACACACACACACAATGGGCACTCCAGAGCCAGGGGTCCCACCAGCCACCCCCACACAGACACACACCAGCCCTTATCCCATCAGAGGCATGGGGGAGAGAGAGAGAGCGACGGGGAGAGAGAGAGAGATGGGTGAGAGAGAGAGAGAGATGGGGGAGAGAGAGAGAGAGATGGGGGAGAGAGAGTGATGGGGGAGAGAGAGAGAAAGATGGGGGAGAGAGGTGGGTGAGAGAGATGGGGGAGAGAGAGATGGGTGAGAGAGAGATGGGTGAGAGAGAGAGAGATGGGGGAGAGAGAGATGGGTGAGAGAGAAAGAGGTGGAAGAGGGGAGAGCTGGAAGGAGAGAAGAGGAGGAAAAGAGGATGGAGACCAAAGCGTGACAGGGGAGAGATGAGCTGATGACCAGAGAGGGAAGAGAGGAGGGACAGGGAAACCGCCCCACAAAACACCGCTCACACAGCCATAGCAGGGGTCAAACGCGCGTGCGCATGTGTGCGTGTCCATCCTTATCACTGGATCATAATCAATCAGTAGCACTACCTTTGAGCACGTTGACCTCAGGCTGGACATGGCAGCCCTAGTACACAGACAGCCCTAGTACACAGACAGAACCAGCTGGGATGATTCCTTTGATCTGGTTAAATGAGACCAGGTCAGCAGAGGGGCTGGTCTCAGATCAGCTATCAGTGTCTAATAATGAGACTGAGTCAGCAGAGGAGCTGGTCTCAGATCAGCTATCAGTGTCTAATAATGAGACCGAGTCAGCAGAGGAGCTGGTCTCAGATCAGCTATCAGTGTCTAATAATGAGACCGAGTCAGCAGAGGAGCTGGTCTCAGATCAGCTATCAGTGTCTAATACGACCTGTTGACAAGACTAATCCTCAGTGAGGACGACATGACCATCCTTCTCTGATCCACATGAAACACAGGTTATTCCTTTCCTGGGTCATTTAGAAAACCCCACCATCATCACCATCATCATCACCACCACCTCCTCCTCGTCTTCCTCAGGATGATGTGTGTGTTAATGAAGTGGCTGTGGGCCGAGCAGAGGAAGCGTCCCATAATGGATGGAGATGTTATGAGAGGTTTAGATGGTGAGTAATCCCACTTTGTCCCGGCAGCGTGATTACATTTCTATCCTATATTACACACATCCACATCCTGGGTTTTCATAACTGCTCTCATTCCGCAAATGTGCCCTCTTCCCCCGAGCCGGACCGGGGTTAGAGGTTAAACCCGCTGGTATTCCTGATGAGAAGCTGGACAGGGGAGAGATCACCACAGAGGCTGGGATTAGGGCGTTTCAGAAACGCTACTATTAATAGGCTCTGTCATTAGATCAACTTTACGGTTAGGAAATGACCCTGTGAATGTAGACCAGCGTTTGTCAACAACACAAGCACACCTACACCCAGCACAGCTCGTACACTTCTGGTACAAACGCATGTGGGTGTAAACCAGCACACAGATCTCTAGTAAAAGGGCCACTTGTGGTGGGATGTGTGTGATGTCATCACCCCCCAAGGGCTCGGTAGCTCTGGGGGGGGGGGGGGGGGGGGGGGCGCTGGAATGCGGCGGAGGGGGAGTGGGGGAGGGGTGCAGCCTTGAGTGAAAAGGATCTCACAGTCTGTCAGACATTTCTAGCTACTCAGACTAACCCAAAGCAAAACAGCAACCAAGAATGCCCAAAGACAAACAGCATAAGTGGCAGGTAATGTCAAGCACAGAGTTGTTGTTTTGTGATATAGAAATAAATTGCGTACTTTGCATAAAATGTGGGGCTAAACTTCCTCATTTCTGTTAGAATGAATGTGCTTCTCCAGAGAGAGCAGGAGCAGACAGACATACCTTACACGTCAGAATAGAGCAGCTAGTCTGTCCCTCTACCTGGCTGGACCAACCACATATTCAACAGGTCAGAATACAGCAGGTCAGAATAGAGCAGCTAGTCTGTCCCTCTACCTGGCTGGACCAACCACATAATCAACACGTCAGAATAGAGCAGCTAGTCTGTCCCTCTACCTGGCTGGACCAACCACATAATCAACACGTCAGAATAGAGCAGCTAGTCTGTCCCTCTACCTGGCTGGACCAACCACATAATCAACAGGTTAGGATAGAGCATCTAGTCTGTCCCTCCACCTGGCTGGACCAACCACATAATCAGCAGGTGATGAGTGGTCAAGTAGGGGCCTGTTAGGAGCACAGCATCTCTCTCACACACATGCACACCTGGGGAAGTTTATGAAGCAAGTTCAGCCTTCGAAGACATAAATCTCCTATCACTACCGATCCAGGTCACTTGATTTCCTGCAGCCACTTAGTGAACCGTCCCAAACTAGAATGCGTGACTGACAGAGAACACAAAGCCACTTCCTCTACTGCTGGTGTACAGTACAACATCCTCCCACCTCATTTACATCAGCGGGGCCAGGTTGAACAGAAGAGATGAGAAACCACAGCGCGTGCATCAATTCACTGCTGGGCTGAAGAGTTTCTCATCCAACTGTTCTCTGTGATGGGAGGCAGCACGTGTTCACTGATTGAATCAGTGCAGATTAGATGGATGTATTATGGTGTCAGTTCTTCAGATACGTGTGAATGGAGGAGCAGTATTGTAGAATAAAAGAGAAAGCAACATTTACTTTCTACTTGCTGCGTTAAGAGAGTTCAAGACTATTACAGCCACAGCGGGACCTAGCTGAAAAACCACGCCAGACAGGCCAATCTATTGTAAGAAACGGTCGTGTTTGTGAATAATCTCAGTATGTATTCCGTAACATTATTCAAATCCAGAAGGCCATGCCCGTGTTCAGCTTCTTCTGGTGAACTTCCTGGAGCAGGACACATGGGGGGCACGCGCTTTGGAACTCCGCGTCAGCCGATACCGGGCCCGGTACGAGAGGGACTGGAATTTATTTAAGCTTTTTACTTCTTTGCAACATAAAGTACGCCCGTCACCCAAAGTAAGCCCGTGACCCATTAAACCCTAGTTTTTAGGGATTGAGCATAGAACAAAACAGTACCCACATATGCAAGGGGGAAATACTGAAGCCTAAGAAAACTTATTATAAGATATCTGACAGGTTAGATTAACGTGGTCTAACTCAACCGAATAGCACCAAACGAATTTCGCTGATTTGATTAGTGCGGACCCCGACAGACGATGTGTCGGCCAGTGTTAAACGCCGCTAAATTACAGCTGTTGTGTGTCCATCCTCCCTCGACTTGCAGTTGCTCGGGCGCACCGGCGTCCAAAACATGCGGATCCATTAACAAAGCAAACGCATACTGTGTGATCTACTGCGACATTCCCACAACAATAATATGGAGTTTGGGGGTTGTATTAACATATCGTCATGTAAGCAGTGAGAATAGTGTTGCTAATATTGAAACCAAGAATAAAATGCTACAATTCACCCAAGAATGCCCAATTCATTCAACAGGTCATACCACATGTCTGCCAGAGAAAAATACTTAATCCATCCTACAATCGATTGACGCATTGGAGAGTAAACGGAAGAGGAGTTGGCTAACGCGTGGGTTCGCTTTTTGGCTGTCAAAATAATAGTGAAATCTGGCAAGTTGATTCCAAATACAGCATTAGCAAGCTAACGGTAGCTAGCTAGGTAGCTGCACTAAATATTTGACAACCTGATATGAGACTTTTGCTCCTCGCGAACTGCCAGGGAAGCTCACTTGTCTCAGCTAAATAATTACATTGACGAAAGGGACAACACTTCTAACATTAGCTAACCAGACAATACTGGTTAATCAACAGAGGTCAACAAAGTTAGCTAACCGGCGTTTTACACAAACTTACCACTGTCTCCTGGAGTTTTCATGTTGATTGCTGCTCGCTGGCTAGCGGACTGGATGGATTTCTCAAATCGGTTGCGGAAAGAAAAGAAAAGTCTTTCAGCCTTCGCTTCGGAATGGAAGCAACGAGGGGTGAATTAGCGAGAAACTTTCAGATGCTGCTCCACTCTATTCACACTTTTGACTCCAGAGTAAAATACGCCGTTAGTTCCCGAACTCTAGCGACCGAGGCTCAAGCAGATTTCTTCGAACCGCTCAGTTCACTAAGCTCGCAGTTTGTTGCTCGTCCCGCGGCAGCGCCGAACGGTTCAGCTCGAGTTGCAGCGGAACACGGTCAACCGTCCCGACTCGAGTCTCGAGCCGAAAAACCTCCCCTCTCTTTTCTTGTTTACAAATAACTACTTTCACGAACTGTAGTGTCCTTGTTTACTCCGTCTCCCTTGCATCTTCTTCATTGTTTGACATCTCGTCGCCAAAAAGCTTGGTCATGTATAAGAATTGCAATGTCGACCTCTCTCCCTCTCTTTCCAGACTTTTTTTTTTATTCCTCTACTCACACTCACTCTCGCACTCTGGCTGGTCTCTCCTCCCCCCGCGCCGCTCCTCTCTCGGGTGTCGTGTTTCGCTCTCTTCTTCTCGGGGCCGCCCACACGGACGCTGGGAGGGGGGGCTAAAGGGCGGGTCACGCCCACTCACCACGAGCCGGGCTGGCGTCACTGCAGCACGCGGCGTTGCCTTGGAGACCGCCACAGCCACACTGTCGCGGTGACATCACATCCGCGTCCTACGATTCTCGAGAAGCTTTATCATATCCTTTTAAGTCAATCACAGTTACTTTTCAAATTATCCCCCTCGTTTCATGATAGTCTGATCCATTGATTCGGCCTGATCATTTATGCATCGTAAATGCGCAGCAGCATGGGGAGGAAGCACAGTGCAAACAGGAACCAAAAGTTTAGCCAGGTGACTGAGTCCAGTGGCTGCTCAAGCCATGTTGACTTCTATCTAGCCAACTGGAGTCCACCATAAAAGGATGAATCTGTCAAAGTTGGCTGGTTTGCTTTCTACCTCTCTGAACAGGTGTAACTGTGACTCGTATTGCTTCCACGCTCACTTCACTTTGATTTTGGGTCCTCTGACTTACAAATGCATGACTACCTGTGCCTCTTCACGACCCAGAAGCTAGCAATTTGATGTGAGTGAGTGGGCAGATGAGTTGTATACTGAGGAGTGACTAAACCAATTAAACTCAGTTACACCAGGTGATTTGAATATTAATTATCTTCCTGTTCTGCCAACCCCAGTGTGAATGTCTCTTTTTATTGTCAAATGTGCATATCAAGTTGTATCTCTCACTGTCTGTCTGTGTCTGTCTCTCTCTCTCTCACACACACACACACATACACACACACACTAGGCTAGTCTCACGCGTCAGCTACCTTTATCAGATGTCTGGCCTCATACAGGCCAGCTCTCTCTATTCTGTTTGCTTGTGTGTGTATGTGTGCGCACGTGTGAGTGTGTGTGTATGCGTGTGTGTGCGCACGTGTGTATGTGAGTGGCATTGATGAGTGCACATGAGTGTCGTCATACATGGCAGGTGAAGTGTGTCTCCTCTTTACACCCACACCTGCTCAAATGGTATGGACGTAATGTAGATACAGAAAGACAATGTGTGTGTGTGTGTGTGTGTGTGTACAGTAAGTATAAGTGTGTCTGTGTGCCAGTGACACGGAAGGCCCAATCACATCAACAGGATAACAAAGTGGTGGAAAACAAAGTAAACCATGTCCCCTGACACAGCTGTGTGTGTTGCTCTGGTGTGTGTGTGTTTCTCTGGTGTGTGTGTTTCTCTGGTGTGTGTATTGCTCTGGTGTGTGTGTGTTGCTCTGGTGTGTGTTGCTCTGGTGTGTGTAGCTCTGGTGTGTGTGTCGCTCTGGTGTGTGTGTCGCTCTGGTGTGTGTGTTGCTCTGGTGTGTGTGTTGCTCTGGTGTGTGTGTTGCTCTGGTGTGTGTAGCTCTGGTGTGTTTGTCGCTCTGGTGTGTGTGTCGCTCTGGTGTGTGTGTCGCTCTGGTGTGTGTGTCGCTCTGGTGTGTGTGTTGCTTTGTGTGTGTATCACTCTGGTGTGTGTGTTGCTCTGGTGTGTGTGTCACTCTGGTGTGTGTGTTGCTCTGGTGTGTGTGTCGCTCTGCTGTTTGTCGCTCTGCTGTGATTCACCAGCAGGAACTCTGTCCTCTCCGCTGGAGAGCGTCCTGTTGCCCCAGGAAACGCTCCTGCTCTCAGATAAGCATCGGCGTGGTGGGAAGGGGGTCTGGTCAGGGGGGCTGAATCCCCAAATCCAGGAAACGCACAATCCCATTCTCTCCTCTCCCGGACAGGAACAACACAGGACTGGAGAGCCTGTTTTTTCCCGCACCTGATTTATATTGTTACCAGGAACCACAGCCTGTGTGGAACTGTAATCATTACAGATGGTTATATTACTCTCTCTCTCTCTCTCTCTCTCTCTCTCTCGCTCTCTCTCTCTCTGTCTCTCTCTCTCTCATTCTCTTT
>NC_140243.1:12198055-12253055 GCF_949987555.1 Borostomias antarcticus | reverse complement strand
TCTGCTACCGCAAAAAATTGAAATCTGACTTTACTGCTCAGTGCTCAACAAGCTACAACTAGCCAACCTGCTCACAATGGCGAAAAGAGCTATAAAAACAATTGACCACTTCTTCATAAAAAATAAAATAAAACTGGCAATGGTAATGAAGAAGTTACCACTCGAAAGGACACCACAGCAGGTGCAATCGAATGCAGAAGTGCTCCAGAGGCTATCGGAGCTAGCACTAGCACTAGCAACATCACCATCGGCGAGGAAGCTAGCACCAGCAGGCAGTTGCAGTTTGATGTTGTGATGTTGGGTATGGCCTAGTGCTCGGTCATAAAGTCATATTGATATGCTTGTGGTGTCTAGATGAAGTTTGATGCGTTGTGCCTATTGAATTGTTATACGGATGTCTTACTAGCATACTGTTCACAACTGGCATTCTTTGTAAATAAATGAGACGGGACGGCAGAACTGTTTTTTTTTTCTCACGTCAAAATGTTGCCCCCCCTACTCTCAGAGGGTAGAATCGCCTATGCTACTACTACTACTACTACTACTACCACTACCACTACTACTACTACTACTACTGCTGCTGCTACTACTACTACTACTACTACTAATACTACTACTACTACTACCACTACTACTACTACTACCACTATTATTACTACTACTACCACTTCTACTACTACTACTACTACCACTACTACTACTACTACTACTACTATCAATCTTATACAAAATATTTAAAATAGTCTGCCAACTTATGGAATAGATATTTCAGTTAAAATTCTGAATTAAAAGTGAATTGAACCCAATGCCAACACACACTCACACACACACGCACACACACACACACGCACACGCACGCACGCACGCACGCACACACACACACACGCACATACACACACACACATTTCACTGTTATTTGTTTTAAAAGCAATAAGTGACCTTGATTTCTCAATCATGAATGTTGCTGTATAAGGGTTAGGGTGAGCCCTATATAACCATCTTATATAATCCTATATAATCAGCTTTAGAAAGTCTTGCATTGAACGGTTGCAGTTCCTCCAGAGTTTAATCCTCCAATTGAAGAAGTTTGAGAGAAGAGAAAAGGTTGCACTTCTGAAGTGAGAGGTGAAAGGTGCAGGACTGAGAGACCACAGGAGAAGACCTGGCGGTGGAGTGAAGGAGCCTAACCCTAACCCCAACCCTAACCCCTAACCCCTAACCCCTAACCCCTAATCCTTACCCCAACCCTAACCCTAACCCTAACCCCCAACCCTAACCCTAACCCCAACCCTAACCCTAACCCTTACCCCTTACCCCTAACCCTAACCCTGGCAGCTGGAAGGACAACGAGACCAGAGAGTGTGAGGATGGCGGTTGATGCTCCAGCAGAGAAAAAAAGGGCGAGGGAGAAAAAATGGTGTAAGTAGAGAGAGAGGGAGAGCACACAGACCAAGAGAATACGAGAGGAGTGGGAGAGGGAGAGAGAGAGAGAGAGGGAGAGAGAGAGAGAGAGAGAGAGAGAGAGAGAGAAGGAGAGAGTCAATGGCCTCTTTGTCATCAAAGAACTTGTTTATTTTCAAGCCTTTCCCTCCAACCGTCTGAAATCAGTCACACCATCTCTCTCTGAGTTTAGGCTCTGTCTCTCTTACTTTACTCTTGAGTCACGTTTTGAAGACCCAAATCATCTTGAACCAATTTTCTTTCAGGCTGAAAGTGTGTTTGTGCGTCACTCAACATTCTCCAGTTTGAGTGAGAATTCCCCTGTAGTTAAACGGAGCCTGTAGGCATGGTGCCGTTACACAGCCGCTCTCTCCCCCCTCTGCCTCTCCTCCTCCCTCTCTCCCAGCTGGTATTCGCACATGAGTAATGGGATTACCACAGCGAGGGGCGGAGGAGGGTGAGAGGGGGAGGAGGGAGAGAGGGGGAGGAGGGCAGGGTGACAGTGTAGGACAAGTGGGCTGAGGAAGAGGGGGGTCAGGGAGCGAAGGTGGAAGAGGGGTGGGGTTAGAGGGGTGGGTCTAGAGGGGTGGGGTTAGAGGGGTGGCGTTAGAGGGGTGGGGTTAGAAGGGTGGGGTTAGAGGGGTGGGGCTAGAGGGGTGGAGTTAGAGGGGTGGGGCTAGAGGGGTGGGGTTAGAAGGGTGGGGTTAGAGGGATGGGTAACTGAGGTTTAATTTGAAGAATGAAATGAATGTGGAATGTTTTAATAGTCATAAACCCCGGAATGCTGCCTCAGATCTCGGTGTGACATGCAGGGAATGCACACACACACACACACACATACACACACACACACACACACACACACACACACACACACACACACACACACACACACACACACACACACACACACACACACACTGCTTGCTCTGTGACTTTTTTTCATGATGGCCCCAAATTTACACCTATGGGTTTTTGTTTCTTTTTCGATGCAAGGTCGCCTTAAAAAAAGCTGAAGTGAGTTAGTATTCACAACCCCAGACTAGTTAGTATTCTCACCTCCAGACTAGTTAGTATTCTTACTCCCAGACTAGTTCAGACTAGTTAGTATTCTCAACCCCAGACTAGTTAGTATTCTCACCTCCAGACTAGTTAGTATTCTAACCCCCAGACTAGTTAGTATTCTCACCTCCAGACTAGTTAGTATTCTAACCCCCAGACTAGTTAGTATTCTCACCTCCAGACGAGTTAGTATTCTCACCCCAAGACTAGTTAGTATTCTTACCTCCAGACTAGTTAGTATTCTCACCTCCAGACTAGTTATTATTCTCACCCCCAGACTAGTTAGTATTCTCACCCCCAGACTAGTTAGTATTCTCACCCCCAGACTAGTTAGTATTCTCACCTCCAGACTAGTAAGTATTCTCACCTCCAGACTAGTTAGTATTCTCACCCCCAGACTAGTTAGTATTCTCACCCCCAGACTAGTTAGTATTCTCACCTCCAGACTAGTTAGTATTCTCACCTCCAGACTAGTTAGTATTCTCACCTCCAGACTAGTTAGTATTCTCACCCCCAGACTAGTTAGTATTCTCACGCCAGACTAGTTCAGACTAGTTATTATTCTCACCCCCAGACTAGTTAGTATTCTCACCTCCAGATTAGTTCAGACTAGTTAGTATTCCAACCCCCAGACTAGTTAATATTCTCACCCCCAGACTAGCTAGTATACTCACCTCCAGACTAGTTAGTATTCTCACCTCCAGACTAGTTAGTATTCTCCCCCCCAGACAAGTTAGTATTCTCACCCCAGACTAGTTCAGACTAGTTATTATTCTCACCCCAGACTAGTTAGTATTCTCACCTCCAGACTAGTTCAGACTAGTTAGAATTCTCACCCCCAGACTAGCTAGTATACTCACCCCCAGACTAGTTAGTATTCTCACCTCCAGACTAGTTAGTATTCTCACCTCCAGACTAGTTAGTATTCTCACCCCAGACTAGTTCAGACTAGTTATTATTCTCACCCCAGACTAGTTAGTATTCTCACCCCAGGACTAGTTAGTATTCTCACCTCCAGACTAGTTAGTATTCTCACCTCCAGACTAGTTAGTATTCTCACCCCCAGATTAGTTAGTATTCTCACCCCCAGACTAGTTAGTATTCTCACCCCCAGACTAGTTAGTATTCTCACCTCCAGACTAGTTAGTATTCTCACCCCCAGATTAGTTAGTATTCTCACCCCCAGACTAGTTCAGACTAGTTAGTATTCTCACCCCCAGACTAGTTCAGACTAGTTAGTATTCTCACCCCCAGTCTAGTTAGTATTCTCACCCCCAGACTAGTTAGTATTCTCACCTCCAGACTAGTTATTATTCTCACCCCCAGACTAGTTCAGACGAGTTAGTATTCTCACCTCCAGACTAGTTAGTATTCCCACCCCCAGACTAGTTAGTATTCTCAACCCCAGACTATTTAGTATTCTCACCCCCAGACTAGTTAGTATTCTCACCCCCATACTAGTTCAGACTAGTTAGTATTCTCACCCCCATACTAGTTCAGACTAGTTAGTATTCTTACTCCCAGACTAGTTCAGACTAGTTCGTATTCTCACCCCCAGACTAGTTCAGACTAGTTAGTATTCTCACCCCCAGACTAGTTAGTATTCTCACCCCCATACTAGTTCAGACTAGTAAGTATTCTTACCCCCAGATTAGTTCAGACTAGTTAGTATTCTCACCCCCATACTAGTTCAGACTAGTTAGTATTCTCACCCCCAGACAAGTTCAGACTAGTTAGTATTCTCACCCCCAGACTAGTTAGTATTCTCACCCCCATACTAGTTCAGACTAGTTAGTATTCTTACCCCCAGACTAGTTCAGACTAGTTAGTATTCTCACCCCCATACTAGTTCAGACTAGTTAGTATTCTCATCCCCAGACTAGTTCAGACTAGTTAGTATTCTCACCCCCAGACGAGTTCAGACTAGTTAGTATTCTCACACTCAGACTAGTTAGTATTCTTACCTCCAGACTAGTTAGTATTCTCACCTCTAGACTAGTTAGTATTCTCACCTCCAGACTAGTTAGTATTCTCAACCCCAGACTAGTTAGTATTCTCACCCCCAGAATAGTTAGTATTCTCACCTCCAGACTAGTTAGTATTCTCACCTCCAGACTAGTTAGTATTCTCACTCCCAGACTAGTTCAGACTAGTTAGTATTCTCACCCCCAGACTAGTTCAGACTAGTTAGTATTCTCACCTCCAGACTAGTTCAGACTAGTTAGTATTCTCACCCCAGACTAGTTAGTATTCTCAACCCCAGACTAGTTAGTATTCTCACCTCCAGACTAGTTCAGACTAGTTAGTATTCTCACCCCCAGACTAGATAGTACTCTCACCTCCAGACTAGTTCAGACTAGTTAGTATTCTCACCCCCAGACTAGTTTAGACTAGTTAGTATTCTCACCCCCAGACTAGTTAGTATTCTCACCTCCAGACTAGTTAGTATTCCCACCCCCAGACTAGTTAGTATTCTTACCTCCAGACTAGTTAGTATTCTTACTCCCAGACTAGTTCAGACTAGTTAGTATTCTCACCCCCAGACTAGTTAGTATTCTCACTTCCAGACTAGTTAGTATTCTAACCCCCAGACTAGTTAGTATTCTCACCTCCAGACTAGTTAGTATTCTAACCCCCAGACTAGTTAGTATTCTCACCTCCAGACGAGTTAGTATTTTCACCCCCAGACTAGTTAGTATTCTTACCTCCAGACTAGTTAGTATTCTCACCTCCAGACTAGTTAGTATTCTCACCTCCAGACTAGTTAGTATTCTCACTCCCAGACTAGTTCAGACTAGTTAGTATTCTCACCCCCAGACTAGTTCAGACTAGTTAGTATTCTCACCTCCAGACTAGTTCAGACTAGTTAGTATTCTCACCCCAGACTAGTTAGTATTCTCAACCCCAGACTAGTTAGTATTCTCACCTCCAGACTAGTTCAGACTAGTTAGTATTCTCACCCCCAGACTAGATAGTACTCTCACCTCCAGACTAGTTCAGACTAGTTAGTATTCTCACCCCAGACTAGTTCAGACTAGTTAGTATTCTCACCCCCAGACTAGTTAGTATTCTCACCTCCATACTAGTTAGTATTCCCACCTCCAGACTAGTTAGTATTCTTACTCCCAGACTAGTTCAGACTAGTTAGTATTCTCACCCCCAGACTAGTTAGTATTCTCACTTCCAGACTAGTTAGTATTCTAACCCCCAGACTAGTTAGTATTCTCACCTCCAGACTAGTTAGTATTCTAACCCCCAGACTAGTTAGTATTCTCACCTCCAGACGAGTTAGTATTTTCACCCCCAGACTAGTTAGTATTCTTACCTCCAGACTAGTTAGTATTCTCACCTCCAGACTAGTAAGTATTCTCACCTCCAGACTAGTTAGTATTCTCACCCCCAGACTAGTTAGTATTCTCACCCCCAGACTAGTTAGTATTCTCACCCCAAGACTAGTTAGAATTCTCACCCCCAGAATAGTTAGTATTCTCACCTCCAGACTGGTTAGTATTCTCACCCCCAGACTAGTTAGTATTCTCACCCCCAGACTAGTTAGTATTCTCACCTCCAGACTAGTTAATATTCTCACCCCCCGACTAGTTAGTATTCTCACGCCAGACTAGTTCAGACTAGTTAGTATTCTCACTCCCAGACTAGCTAGTATACTCACCTCCAGACTTGTTAGTATTCTCACCTCCAGACTAGTTAGTATTCTCACCCCCAGACTAGTTAGTATTCTCACCCCAGACTAGTTCAGACTAGTTATTATTCTCACCCCCAGACTAGTTCAGACTAGTTAGTATTCTCACCCCAGGACTAGTTAGTATTCTCACCTCCAGACTAGTTAGTATTCTCACCCCCAGACTAGTTAGTATTCTCACCTCCAGACTAGTTAGTATTCTCACCCCCAGACTAGTTCAGACTAGTTAGTATTCTCACCCCCAGACTAGTTCAGACTAGTTAGTATTCTCACCCCCAGTCTAGTTAGTATTCTCACCCCCAGACTAGTTAGTATTCTCACCTCCAGACTAGTTAGTATTCTCACCCCAGACTAGTTCAGACTAGTTATTATTCTCACCTCCAGACTAGTTCAGACTAGTTAGTATTCTCACCCCAGGACTAGTTAGTATTCTCACCTCCAGACTAGTTAGTATTCTCACCCCCAGACTAGTTAGTATTCTCACCTCCAGACTAGTTAGTATTCTCACCCCCAGACTAGTTCAGACTAGTTAGTATTCTCACCCCCAGACTAGTTCAGACTAGTTAGTATTCTCACCCCCAGTCTAGTTAGTATTCTCACCCCCAGACTAGTTAGTATTCTCACCTCCAGACTAGTTATTATTCTCACCCCCAGACTAGTTCAGACGAGTTAGTATTCTCACCTCCAGACTAGTTAGTTTTCCCACCCCCAGACTAGTTAGTATTCTCACCCCCATACTAGTTCAGACTAGTTAGTATTCTTACTCCCAGACTAGTTCAGACTAGTTAGTATTCTCACCCCCAGACTAGTTCAGACTAGTTAGTATTCTCACCCCCAGACTAGTTAGTATTCTCAACCCCATACTAGTTCAGACTAGTTAGTATTCTTACCCCCAGACTAGTTCAGACTAGTTAGTATTCTCACCCCCATACTAGTTCAGACTAGTTAGTATTCTCATCCCCAGACTAGTTCAGACTAGTTAGTATTCTCACCCCCAGACAAGTTCAGACTAGTTAGTATTCTCACCCCCAGACTAGTTCAGACTAGTTAGTATTCTCACCCCCAGACTAGTTAGTATTCTCACCCCTATACTAGTTCAGACTAGTTAGTATTCTCACCCCCAGACTAGTTAGTATTCTCACCCCTATACTAGTTCAGACTAGTTAGTATTCTTACCCCCAGACTAGTTCAGACTAGTTAGTATTCTCACCCCCAGACAAGTTCAGACTAGTTAGTATTCTGACCCCAGACTAGTTCAGACTAGTTAGTATTCTCACCTCCAGACTGGGAGAGAGAGCCTCACTCTTTATGTTGGATTACCATGGCAATGACGGTGCTATTCCAGAACAAAAAGCTCCTTTTGCGGACTGTAAAGTGTGGAAAAAGACTGCGTCCCGGTCCAGTATGGAAACAGCCTGCGTCTGGGTCCGTCTGAGAGCTGGAAAGAGAGGGTAATGAGTTATATTAAACCAGCATCTGGCCGTGTGACAGGCCTGGGATACATACAGAGAGAGAGACAGGCCTGTGGTACATACACAGAGAGAGAGAGAGAGGCCTGTGATACATACAGAGAGACAGTCCTGTGATACATACAGAGAGAGAGAGAGGCCTGCGATACATACAGAGAGAGAAAGTCCTGTGATACATACAGAGAGAGAGAGAGGCCTGTGATACATACAGAGAGAGAGGCAGGCCTGGGATACATACAGAGAGAGAGAGAGGCCTGTGATACATACAGAGAGAGAGAGAGGCCTGTGATACATACAGAGAGAGAGACAGGCCTGGGATACATACACAGAGAGAGAGGCATCTGATACATAGAGAAAGAGAGGCCTGTGATACATACAGAGAGAGAGAGAGGCCTGCGATACATACAGAGAGAGACAGTCCTGTGATACATACAGAGAGAGAGAGAGGCCTGTGATACATACAGAGAGAGAGAGAGGCCTGTGATACATACAGAGAGAGAGACAGGCCTGGGATACATACACAGAGAGAGAGGCATCTGATACATAGAGAGAGAGAGGCCTGTGATACATACAGAGAGAGAGAGAGTGTTGTGCCCCCACGCCCGAGCCAGTCTCTGTCACGTTCCCAGTCCCACTCAGCACGTCACCCTTTGAGGTTGGGCCAGGCGTCTCCTTCTGCAGCAGGTGTGGACGGTTTCAATCTGGCCAGCTGAAGCCAATCACCACCTGGGCTCAGCACTACTTAAGGCTGCAGAAGACAGACGTCGGGCGCTTGAACGTTGACAACTGTTGATCAGTGGTAGTCTGCTGTAGAGCCTCCTTGAGAATTGTTTGCTCACCTTTTTGAACGTCCTAACCCTGTCTTCTCCTCCATTCCTCCTAGGCTCCCTCCTGTGTAAGACCAGTGTCTCCCAGCTCCACCCGCGCCCTCCACCGGACTCCCATTCCAAGCTCCTACTCCTCCGCTCCTCCCAACCTGCCTCTTGTTTCTACCCCTGGACCCCCCCGTGCTTCCCAACCCCGGATCCCCTCGGATGGACCTCCCCCCCTGCTCTCTACCCTGGACTACCTCCCGGACTCTCCCTCTCGGACTCTCCCTCGTTAGTTTTAGTTCCGCAGCACATTTCCAACACGCTGACCTACATCTACACTTGCACCACACATAGGTTACACATAGACACTTGCAAGACACACACAGTCAAGTACACATCCAATTTACATTTTGACCACGCACACACACACACACACACACACACACACATTAGGCCTGTTAAGTTTTATTGTTTCATTAAACTTTTGAAACCTGTTCGGTTCTCCGTCTCTGCTTCTGGGGTCCCAGGCACATTTGGCTACTCTGCACCGTAGGGTCGTAACAGAACGTTCAAGCCAATGAGCCAAGCCGGGACCCCGGGAGTGGGGATCGAAGCTCCCTCAGAGTTACGTAAGCTGGTAGTTAGCCAGGCCACGCAACTCGCCGAACTGGGAAAGGCCTTTCCATCAGTCCAGTCCCAGATCCGCGTCCTGGAGGCCACGTCTCAATCCACCGTCAGTACGGTTGCGAGCCTCGCCGCCAAGATGGACTCCATGTCTGGAACCCTGGTTGCCATCCAGCAGACTCTGGACGCCTTGGCTGCTCGTCCCGGTCCTGCCCCTGGTCCCAGTCCTGGAGTCAGTTCTCCCAACATCGCAGCCAGTCCCGTTCTCCCCGTACAGCTAGGTCATCACACTGAACCCAGCTTGGTAAGCCCCAAAGTGTTCGATGGCGACTTAAACCGGTGTCGGGGGTTCCTAGCCCAGTGTGAGTTGGTGTTTGCTCACCAGCCTTCTAAGTATTCCTCTGACGGGGCCAAGATGGCCTTTGTGATGTCGCTCCTGGCCGATAAGGCTCTTAGCTGGGCCATAGCCGCTGTAGATAGCAGTGCGGCTTATGCTACCGACTACCCCCTGTTCAGGAGCGAGTTTCGTTCAGTTTTCGACCACCCCTTAGACGGTCAGGATATAGCTAGCAGGCTACTGGCTAGCCACCAGGGATCCCGCTCCGTGGCCGAGTATACAGTAGAGTTCAGGACCTTGGCCATCGAGAGTCGCTGGAATGACACAGCCCTCCTCAGTCTGTACCGCAAGGGCTTGAGCGACGCTAACAAGGACCTCATCGTCTGTGACAGCCCAGAGATCCTGAACGAACTCATCACCCTGGCTCTTAGGATGGACTCGCGGCTTCATGAACGCTGTTTGGACCGAGCTCACCGTGTTGCCCCTCGCCCAGCCCCTAGTCGCTCTGCCTTGGGGACCGCCGCACCATCCGCCTCGGCCCCGCCTCCTTTCCAGCACGCGCTACCTCTGGCAGCCTCTACATCCGGGGCCGGAGAGCCCATGGAGATCGGGCGATCTCGGCTCTCGCGAGACGAGAGGGATTGCAGGATGAGTCACTGGCAGTGCTTCTATTGTGGAAAGGAGGGGCATTTCATCAAGACCTGCCCAACCCGCCCAAAGGACCCCGCTCACCAGTAAGGGGTGTACTGGTGAGTAAAGCCTCTCTTTCCCAGCCCCAGAGTAAGAACAGTCTTTTCTCTGCCACCTTAGCCTGGGGTAAGGAGACCCTGTCTGTTAGTGCCCTCGTCGACTCCGGAGCTGATGTCTCTTGGATGCTTCCCTCGCTCGCCAGGCAGGTATCCCTCTAGTCCCCTTAGATCACTCCCTCTCTGCCCGGGCTATAGACGGTCATTCGTTGGGCACCATCACCCACTCCACCGAACTTCTCACGCTCACTCTTTCGGGTAATCACTCAGAGTCCATACGTTTATTTGTTATACACGCCCCTACAGCGCCCCTGGTGTTGGGTAGACCTTGGCTGGAGAGGCACGACCCTCACATCTCCTGGGCCTCTGGGCGGATCATGGGATGGAGCACAGCGTGTCACGCGACCTGTCTGCGCTCCGCCCTGTCTCCGTCCAGCGGTCCCAGGCCTGTGTCCTCTCCACCAGATCTCACTGGTTCTTCACATTTATCGCGACCTCGCCCTGGTGTTTAGTAAGGACAGAGCCCTTTCACTTCCCCCTCACCGGCCATATGACTGTCCCATCGACCTCCTTCCTGGGGCCGCCCTGCCTAAGGGGCGGCTTTACAACATCTCCCTCCCAGAGAAGGAGGCGATGCGCAGTTATATCGCCGAGTCCCTAGCCTCAGGCCTTATAAAACCATCGTCTTCACCCCTCGCAGCGGGCTTCTTTGTGGCTAAGAAGGATGGTGGCCTGAGACCCTGTATAGACTACCGAGCACTTAACGACATCACTGTGAAAAATAAGTACCCCCTGCCGCTTCTTAGTTCCACTTTCGAGCCACTCACACACACCCGGGTGTTCACCAAGCTAGACCTCCGCAACGCGTACCACCTGGTCAGGATCAGAGAAGGTGACGAGTGGAAGACGGCCTTCAACGCACATCTTGGCCATTACAAATACCGTGTGATGCCCTTCGGTCTGTCCAATTCCCCGGCCGTCTTCCAGGCCCTCGTTAATGACGTGCTGAGGGATATGCTCAACATCTTCATCGTGGTGTACCTGGACGACATCCTAGTGTTCTCCAGGTCCATGGAGGAACACCACCAGCACGTCCGCCTGGTTTTTCAACGGCTGTTGAACAGGCTCTATGTCAAGGCCGAAAAGTGCGTCTTTCACACCACCTCGGTGACGTACCTCGGCAACGTGGTGGAGGACGGACGGATGCGGGCAGACCCCGCCAAGGTCAAGGCGGTAGTGGAGTGGTCGCGCCCCACAGACCGCACCCAGCTCAAGCGGTTCCTGGGGTTCGCCGGTTTTGTTCGCCGGTTCATCAAAGGGTTCAGCCAGGTGGCTGCCCCCATGAACGCTCTCACCTCCCCTTCTCGCCCGTTTGTCTGGACTCCGGAGGCTGAGGCGGCCTTCCTCCGGCTCAAGGGTCTGTTCACCACTGCTCCGGTTCTCGTCCACCCCGACCCAGCAAGGCAGTTCATCGTCGAGGTAGATGCCTCAGACACGGGCATCAGAGCTGTTCTCTCGCAGCGGTCGGAGGAGGATCACAGGGTCCACCCGTGCGCCTACTTCTCTCGCCACCTCAACCCCGCTGAGAGAAACTACGACGTGGGCAACAAGGAGCTGTTGGCTGTTCATGCCGCTCTGGAGGAGTGGAGACACTGGCTGGAGGGGGCGGAGCAGCCGTTCATCATGTGGTCTGACCATAAAAACCTGGCCTACATGAGGACGGCGGAGAGGCTCAACTCCAGGCAGGCCCGCTGGGACCTTTTCTTCAGCCGTTTTGATTTCACCCTCACCCACCGCCCGGGCTCCAAGAACGTCAGGGCAGACGCCCTCTCCCGCCAGTCCTCAGGAGAGGACCCTGGCGTTCAGAGTGACCCTGACACCATCCTTCCCCCCGCCCGGGTGGTGGGTGTCGTCACCTGGGCCATCGACGCGGTGGTAAGACGGGCCCAGCGGGCCGAGCCAGGCCCGGGCAACGGTCCCCGGAACCGGTTATTTGTTCCCAAGGCCGTCCGTCCGCAGTTGTTGGAGTGGGGCCACTCCAGCCGCGTTGCCAGTCACCCCGGGGAGCGGCGGACAGCGGAGTTCATCAGCCGGAGGTTCTGGTGGCCCACCCTCAAGACGGATGTCGGGGAGTTTGTGGCTGCCTGCACACCCTGCGCTCGGAGTAAGGCCTCCCACCGCCCTCCAGCTGGCCTCCTGCAGCCCCTTCCCATCCCCGGTCGTCCATGGTCCCACATAGCCCTGGACTTTGTTACTGGGCTCCCTGTCTCCCAGGGCTATGACACCATCTTAACTGTGGTCGACCGGTTCTCCAAAGCTGTCCACTTTGTGACTTTGCTTTAACCGGCGGAGGGTGCCTGCTCCGGTCTACCAACCAGGCCAGAGGGTATGGCTGTTGGCCCGGGACCTGCCCGTCCAGACCTCCCGGACCTCGACTCGTAAGTTGAACCCCCGGTACGTCGGACCCTACACCGTGGACCGTGTCATCAACCCCACTGCAGTGCGTCTGATTCTCCCTCCGGCTCTCAGGGTGCACCCTGTGTTCCATGTGTCCCAGCTCAAACCTGTGGCCACCAGTTCCTTGTCTCCCCCTGTTTCGGCTCCTCCGCCTCCTTGGGTCCTGGCCGGTGGTGACCCTGTGTGGCCTGTCCGTAGGCTTCTCGAGGTCCGCCGCCGGGGGCGGGGGTTCCAGTATCTTGTGGACTGGGAGGGTCTGAGGCCCTGAGGACCGGAGCTGGGTGCCCTCTTCCTACCTCGCAGACCCCGCCCTGCTGGACGACTTCTACCGGGACAACCCGGGGGCTCCTGGGCGGTCGTCCGGTGCCTCCCCTCAGGGGGGGGTTCTGTTGTGCCCCCACGCCCGAGCCAGTCTCTGTCACGTTCCCAGTCCCACTCAGCACGTCACCCTTGAGGTTGGGCCAGGCGTCTCCTTCCGCAGCAGGTGTGGATGGTTTCAATCAGGCCAGCTGAAGCCAATCCCCACCTGGGCTCAGCACTACTTAAGGCTGCGGAAGACAGACGTCGGGCACTTGAACGTTTACAACTGTTGGTCAGTGGTAGTCTGCTGTAGAGCCTCCTTGAGAATTGTTTGCTCACCTTTTTGAACGTCCTAACCCTGTCTTCTCCTCCATTCCTCCTAGGCTCCCTCCCGTGTAAGACCAGTGTCTCCCAGCTCCACCCGCGCCCTCCACCGGACTCCCCTTCCAAGCTCCTCCTCCTCCGCTCCTCCCAACCTCCCTCTTGTTTCTACCCCTGGACCCCCCCGTGCTTCCCAACCCTGGCGGACAGACTTCCCCCCCTGCTCTCTACCCTGGACTACCTCCCGGACTCTCCCTCTTGGACTCTCCCTCGTTAGTTTTAGTTCCGCAGCACATTTCCAACACGCTGCCCTACATCTACACTTGCACCACAAATAGGTTACACATAGACACTTGCAAGACACACACAGTCAAGTACACATCCCATTGACATTTTGACCACTCACACACACACACACACACTAGGCCAGTTTATTGTTTCATTAAACTTTTGAAACCTGTTCGGTTCTCCGTCTCTGCTTCTGGGGTCCAAGGCACATTTGGCTACTCTGCACCGTAGGGTCGTAACAGAGAGGCCTGTGATGCAGAGAGAGAGAGAGAGAGAGGGAGAATGAGGGAGGATCTGTTAATGAAGCAGGCATGACAGACAGACAGGAATGAAAGGAGGACTGAAGTCTGTTCATATTGGGGTGGGGGGGGGTGTAGAGAGAGAAGGGGGAGAGGGAACGTGAGGGAGGAAGGAAGGGAGAGCGAGGGAGGACAGGCAGAGAGGGAGAGGTATGCCTGGCCTGGTGACAGGTGCTATATTGGGCCCAGCGTGTGTTGACAGTGTCTCCTGTATCTCACTGAGGAACAAGCTCTTCCTATTGGCACAGCTCAGTTTCCCCCTCTCCCCCCTCTCCGCTTCACCCCCATCTAACCCCTCTGACCAAAAACCTCTCTCCCTCCCTCCTTCTCTCCCCTACTGCCTCCCCCTTCCCTCTCGCTCCCTTCCACTGTCTCACTGACAAAGCTGCTCTCTTCTCCCCCCCTGTGAGTCATAGTGGGTCCAGATTTAGCGCGGCCCGCTGTAACACTCTGCTGTACAAGTGTAAAGCCTGGGTCAGATCCAATCAGACCCCAGCCTCCCTCCTCTCATCCCCCAATTAGTCATCTTCCCCCAGGGCTAAGGCAGGGACCACTCACCCCTCCTACCACGTTACCCTCCAGACCCATGCTGGATCCTACCACCTACCCCCAAGTACAGACTGTCATGAGATGCCCAGAATAGCTCCATGCTTAGGACCCTCTGCTCACTCCTATTCAGTTACACTCAACATGAGGGACACGGCCATTCATAATGTAAGCACCCAAGTTTCTCAATCTGTCCTGTCTTCTCTCTCTGTCTCTCTCTCTCTCTCTCACACACATACACACACACACACACACACACACACACACACACAAACAGAAACACACAAAAGGAACTCATACCACCCCTTCAAACACCCATCAGCACTATGGTCATAGTCAGACGTGTCTGGTCCCCAGGGCCTAATGGGTGAGTGTGTTTGGCCGGGGCCCTGAGTGTCCAGACCCTGCTGTCTGCTAGCAGGGCGGGGGGACAGCAGGGCTGTAGGCGGCTCAGCTATGTGTCATGGTATCCAGCTTAGCGCAGGGGTGGACGGTCCACAGCATGCGCCTCTCTGCTCGGCCCTCACTGGCACCACTGTGGGTGGCATTGTAATGTGTCATAGTTGCATGGGTGGATAACTCTCATGTATTGTTTGCATGTATGCCTGAGTGTGTGTGTGTGGGGGGGGATTGTTGTGTAAGTGCAGTGAGTTCATTGATGTTGTGGGTGTTATAGTAATGTGTCATTGTTTTATTTCCTGTGTGTTTGGTTAAGTAGAGAGAGCTTGTTCGGGGTGTTTTTCTTGTCATGGTGTCCTAGAAGATACTGGGAGATATGGAGGCCAGCACACATAGGAAATGACATGCAGGATGTGGGACTTTAAACCAGGTTAAAACATGATCATTTACAATAAAAGCGTGAGGAGACAGGGTGGATGAGCAGAAGAGTTCATATAAAACAGATCAGATACTGTAGAGTCAGGATGATTCCTGTGATAAACCTACAAATTGGTATCATAAAAAAAGAAAATCCCAAAGTATCCAGGCCTTATTTAATCAGCGGGAAACATGTCCCCCCTGCAGTTAACATTAAAGGAA
Source organism: Borostomias antarcticus (assembly GCF_949987555.1). NCBI lineage: Eukaryota > Metazoa > Chordata > Actinopteri > Stomiiformes > Stomiidae > Borostomias > Borostomias antarcticus. The sequence goes on along the minus strand of NC_140243.1, from coordinate 12,237,616 downwards.
CAGGCCCACTTTGGGGGAAATTTGCATATTTACCATCTTCACTAGTCAGATAAGAAGATACATACCCTTCTCCTCTCTATGCATGCAGTGGGAAGCATTGAGACCGGTTAGAGCTGTTAGCCTAGGCTAATGTTTCAAATCCACTTCCAGTGATTGTGCTAAGCTAGGCTAAAGACTCTAACGGGTCTCAATGCTTCCTTCTGCATGCACAGAGAAGAAAAGGTATCTTCTTATCTGACTCTGGGGAATTTCCCCAAAAGTTGGTGTGTTCCTTTAACAAAATCTGACCCCCGGAAAAATATATTTGCAGAGCTCTGCTGTAGATGGTCAGTTTGTCAGTTTCGACGTTAGATGGTCATAGTTCTTCTATTACTGAGTGAATGGTGTTGTGCAGTGGTCTGCATCCTAGCCATACCTGTTGGGTCAGTGTTTTGTGATGCTGTCGGAGGTTCCCTCAGGGACTTGTGTGTGTGGAGAATCCTGGGTTCACTCCCAGACAGCCCGGATCCAGGAGATCAAACGTGATCTGATCAGATTTTGCCTATTGGATTAAATCCTGCAAATGAGTAGTTTAAAGCCCAACCAGGCCAGGTCAAGCCTGGCTGATGGGCGTACATACACTTGTTTGATAGTTCTGGACAAATTTCATTGCCTGCCCTATGTACTTCTATAAGTGTAAATGGATATCCACACACTGGATTATAGCTCCCAACACTTTATGTAAGCAACGTTTCAACCCCACAGGGTCTCAGACATTTTGCCTGAAGGAGACCCTGTGTGGTCGAAATGTTGCTCAAATAGGTTTTGGGAGCTGTAGTCCATTATAGGTCCACTCTGAGTAGGAAATGAGTCCTTACCCCAAGTGAAGGAGTTCAAGTATCTGGGGGTCTTGTTCACGAGTGAGGGAACCATGGAGAGGGAGTTTGGCCGGAGAATCGGAGCAGCTGGTGCGGTTCTGCAGTCGCTTTACCGCACTGTTGTGACGAAAAGAGAGCTGAGCCAAAAGGCAAAGCTCTCGATCTACCGGTCTATCTTCGTCCCCACCCTCACCTATGGTCATGAAGGATGGGTCATGACCGAAAGAACGAGATCACGGATACAAGCAGCCGAAATGAGTTTTCTCCGGAGGGTGGCTGGGGTCTCCCTGAGAGATCGGGTGAGAAGTTCAGTCATCCGGGAGAGACTCGGAGTAGAGCCGCTGCTCCTTTGCGTCGAAAGGAGCCAGCTGAGGTGATTCGGGCATCTTGTGAAGATGCCTCATGGGCGCCTCCCTAGGGAGGTGTTCCAGGCAAGTCCGGGTGGGAGGAGGCCGCGTGGTAGACCCAGGACCAGGTGGCAGTATTACATCTCTGCACTGGCCTGTGAGCGGCTAAAGATTCCCCAGGCAGAGCTGGTTGATGCTGCCAGGGAAAGGGATGTATGGGGCCCTCTGCTGGAGCTGCTTCCTCCGCGACCCGACCCCAGATAAGCGGATGAAGATGGATGGAGTCTAATATAGTCCTTATAGTCTTTATAGATTCACTTTTTTTATTCAGCACCTGGCCTAAAGTATAGGCTGGATGTGCACACAGCCACTTGACTTTGCTTCCCTGTGCACTTCCCTCTAGGTGGTGAATGAGGCTTATTTGATTGAGTCAGCACAGCAGTGTAGACTCACAAGTGCGCTGCATTGACCTGGAGTGGCGGCCATGTTAAAGGGCAATGCTCGTTTTTGACAACCTGGACCTTATTTACAACATATTATAAGAAGTTTGACTCACCGAGATCACTTTTGTGTAGTTCAGAGGCCTGTAGAAGAAATTTAAAATCCAGCGCGAGCCAGTATATCCATGTAATGACTGTGATCGGGGCACCGAGAATGCAGTTTCTCAAAATCTATTTTCGGCCGCTAAACGGTTGTTTTCATCAATCAGATTGGATGAATCGACAGTTGAGATTCCTCAACGCGAGGCATTGTTGTGGTTTTCAAATACGGGGTCTTTAGCCTCTGTAATATGATCTTTACACGCCTTTCCCCACTTGCTCCAGCACGCATGCGCACAGGCCAGCGCGCAGACTGGCTATTCTCCGGCTCACATTCTCTGCGCTACGATCGGATTGTTGGTGCCGAGAATATTGTCGTCGTCATTCGTCAGCAACAATCCGATCGTAGCGCAGAGAATGTGAGCCGGAGAATAGCCAGTCTGCGCGCTGGCCTGTGCGCATGCACTTATTTAATATGTCGTAAATAAGGTCCAGGTTGTCAAAAACGAGCATTGCCCTTTAAAGTGTGCTTATTGACATTATGGGATGTGCATATAAGTAGAATGTCAAAAGAAGGATGCGTTAAGCGATGAGACCTCACTTCCTGTTTATGTGGCGTTGCGTTGACGTTGAGTGGGGGATGTTTATTTGTGCCACTGATATGCTAATACTCTGCCTGCATTAGTGAGTGAGAGGGAGCAGTCTCCTCCTCTCATGAGTGAGTGAGGGAGCAGTCTCCTCCTCTCATGAGTGAGTGAGAGGGAGCAGTCTCCTCCTCTCATGAGTGAGTGAGGGAGCAGTCTCCTCCTCTCATGAGTGAGTGAGGGAGCAGTCTCTCCCCTCATGAGTGAGTGAGGGAGCAGTCTCTCCCCTCATGAGTGAGTGAGGGAGCAGTCTCTCCCCTCATGAGTGAGTGAGGGAGCGGTCTCTCCTCTCACAGCGCTGCTCTCTCTGCCGGCCGTTCTCTCGCACCGGGACCAAGGCTCCGCCCATCAACCAAAAACCGGACTGGGAATCTGATCAGATCACGTAATCAAATCCTAGCTTTAATCTGGAAAATTATTATTTACTTTTACATGTACAGTGACTATCTGTCAGAACAGCTCAATCAAATAATGTTTATCATCACAACATTATCTCTACAAATATTATATCAGTCATAAATTGTCAAATCATTGAATCAAACAATTATCTACACATAATCAGCATCATATGTGATCAACGTCAAGGCCCTAGTTGACAACAGCATCTCTCATTCCACAACCACCGAGTCTCTCAATTAGCCTACAGACAAATTCAGGATAGGATCCACTTGAAAAAGCTCTGGTCATCTTGAAAAGTCTGAGTCTGGATCAAGGTCATCCTACTGAATTGCTTTGAAATTCCAGGACAAGATTTGTCTGAGTTGTCCGATCCTGGATAACAAAATATAGGATTTCAAAATCTGACGGGATCTGATTGAGATGAAGAGTTTTGAACTCCAGGCCCAGAGGGTGTGTGTGGTTCTGAGCTCCTGACCCAGAGGGTGTGTGTGGTTTTGAGCTCCAAGCCCCAGAGGGTGTGTGTGGTTCTGAGCTCCTGACCCAGAGGGTGTGTGTGGTTTTGAGCTCCAGGCCCCAGAGGGTGTGTGTGGTTTTGAGCTCCAAGCTCCAGAGGGTGTGTGTGGTTTTGAGCTCCTAGCCCAGAGGGTGTGTGTGGTTTTGAGCTCCTGGCCCCAGAGGGTGTGTGTGTGGTTCTGAGCCCCAGGCCCTGAGGGTGTGTGTGTGGTTCTGAGCTCCAGGCCCTGAGGGTGTGTGTGTGGTTCTGAGCTCCAGGCCCTGAGGGTGTGTGTGGTTCTGAACTCAAGGCCCTGAGGGTGTGTGTGTGGTTCTGAGCTCCAGGCCCTGAGGGTGTGTGTGGTTCTGAACTCAAGGCCCTGAGGGTGTGTGTGTGGTTCTGAGCTCCAGGCCCTGAGGGTGTGTGTGTGTGGTTCTGAGCTCCAGGCCCTGAGGGTGTGTGTGTGGTTCTGAGCTCCAGGCCCTGAGGGTGTGTGTGTGTGGTTCTGAGCTCCAGGCCCTGAGGGTGTGTGTGGTTCTGAACTCAAGGCCCTGAGGGTGTGTGTGTGGTTCTGAGCTCCAGGCCCTGAGGGTGTGTGGAGGATCTGTCTTGATAGTAGGTGCTGTGAATGATGTGTCATGGCTGGGTGGACGGGCACTATGGACCTCCGCTCTGCCTGCTCCTGCTGCTGTGTGTGTGTGTGTGTGTGTGTGTGTGTGTGTGTGTGCGCGCGCGTTTGTGCCTACATGAGTCGCAGGTGGACTATTGTGAGGAGGAGGCTCACGTACAAATGATTGGCCTTAAACTGGAACTGGAACCATTTCATGTATTCATGTTTCTTTCTAAACAAGACTTGTTTTCTTTTTATATCACGCCTCCGCTCTCTCTCTCTCTCTCTCTCTCTCTCTCTCTCTCTTTCACCACTGAGGAGATTGTTTCAGTGGATTGTAACTCTGCAAGCTGCTTAACACACGCACACTACATACTGTACAATAACACACACACACACACACACACCCCTCCTCTGACACACACCTCACATGGTGACACCGCTGCTCTGGGAAACAAGATCTAGTTAGTATCGCATCTCCACTGCTGGCACACACACACACACACACACACACACACACACACACACACACACACACGCACTCTCTCACACACACACACACACACACACACACACACACACACACACACACACACACAAACACACACACACACACAGGCACCATCCTTGGCGACACCAGGACAGCTGGCAGTCTGTCTACCCGTTATAAAGCAGCGCTACCTTGGCCAGTTTGACCATCCTCTCACCAAACCCACGACGATGACGTGACCGGCTGGCGAACAAACTCTCCAGAATATGCAGATAGCTCACCGGCTACCTAGTTACTAGTCTTGTCCAGCAGTCATGAATGGATGGAGGCTCAGCAAACAACTCTATCTACTGTATGTCACTAAACTGTTTCATGGCAAAAACAGAGCCCAAAAGAGGCATGTCTCAATGCTAAGTGCCAATCTATCTTTGGCTACATGCACCTAACTGCCTTAGGCTGAAATACTGCTTTGTTGTGCCTTCTGTTATGATAGGAAGACACCTTGTTGTTTGATTGTCTGTTTGTTTAATTGTTTGTTTGACATCAAGCTCAATAACAACAGCTCATAATGACTATCCATGTCACCGTGGTGACAGGATCACATGTTCATCATGAGCAGTGAGTCAACGTGAAGGTGGGCGTTTGAAAGCTGCTGTCACACTCACCCACTGCACCATCCTCCTATTATACCACCTACAGTACTATACCATCCTCCTACTATACCACCCACTACACCATCCTCCTACTATACCCCCCACTATACCATCCTCCTACTATACCACCCACTACACCATCCTCCTACTATACCACCCACTATACCATCCTCCTATTATACCACCCACTATACCATCCTCCTACTATACCACCCACTGCACCATCCTCCTATTATACCACCTACAGTACTATACCATCCTCCTACTATACCACCCACTACACCATCCTCCTACTATACCCCCCACTAGACCATCCTCCTACTATACCACCCACTACACCATCCTCCTACTATTCCACCCCCTATACCATCCTCCTACTATACCACCCACTATACAATCCTCCTACTATACCACCCCCTATACCATCCTCCTACTATACCACCCCCTATACCATCCTCCTACTATACCACCCCCTATACCATCCTCCTACTATATCACCCACTCAACCATCCCCCTACTATACCATTATCTTACTATACCACCCACTACACCATCCTAGTACTACTATACCACCCACTATACCATCCTCCTCCTACTATACCACCCACTATACAATCCTCCTACTATACCACCCACTACACCATCCTCCTACTATACCATCCTCCTACTATACCACCCACTACACCATCCTCCTACTATACCACCCACTATACCATCCTCCTACTATATCACCCACTCAACCATCCCCCTACTATACCATTATCTTACTATACCACCCACTACACCATCCTAGTACTACTATACCACCCACTATACCATCCTCCTCCTACTATACCACCCACTACACCATCCTAGTACTACTATACCACCCACTGAGCCACCCTCCTCCTAATATACCACCCACTATACCATCCTCCTCCTACTATACCACCCACTCAACCATCCTCCTACTATACCACCCACTATACCATCCTCATACTATACCACCCCCTATACCATCCTCATACTATACCACCCACTATACCATCCTCCTACTATACCACCCACTCAACCATCCTCCTACTATACCACCCACTACACCATCATCCTACTATACCACCCACTACACCATCCTCCTACTATACCACCCACTATACCATCCTCCTACTATACCACCCACTACACCATCCTCCTACTATACCACTCACTACACCATCCTAGTACTACTATACCACCCACTATACCATCCTCCTCCTACTATACCACCCACTACACCATCCTCCTACTATACCACCCACTACACCATCCTCCTACTATACCACCCACTACACCATCCTCCTACTATACCACCCACTACACCATTTTGTACTACTATACCACCCATTGCACCATCCTCCTACTATACCACCCACTATACCATCCTCCTACTATACCATCCACGACACCATCCTAGTACTACTATACCACCCACTGCACCATCCTCCTCCTACTATACCACCCACTACACCATCCTCCTACTATACCACCCACTACACCATCCTCCTACTATACCACCCACTATACAAACCTCCTACTATACCACCCACTCAACCATCCTCCTACTATACCACCCACTACACCATCCTAGTACTACCATACCACCCACTAAACCATCATCCTCCTACTATACCACCCACTGCAACATTCTGTACTGTACCATCCTATAGCACACACTGGGAGAGACAATGAGAAGGACATGCAGAGGTAAAAGAGAAGAAGAATAAGGAGGAAGAGACAGAAAGTCGTATACAAGAGAGGGATAGATGAAAGAGAGAGAAAGACAGAAAGAGAGAGAAGGCCCATGATGTTTGTCAGAGCAAACAGATGTCCCCTGACTCAGTGGAGCGAAAGAGAGAGAAAGCGAGCGGGAGAGAGAGAGAGAGAAAGAGAGAAAGAGAGAGAAAGGGAGAGAGGGATTGAGAGAGAGAGAGATGTTTAGTTGTCTAAATTGTTATGCTCCTGGGTTTTTCCAGTGCTTCTTCCCTTCAACAGGTCACAAACAAAATTCAATAAAGTGGGCGGGGTCATGCACTTCGGTAGAAACTGGAGAGGTTGTGCGAGATGAAAGGGAAAACAAGAAAATGTGTTACTTGATTGGCTGACATTAATAATAAGGTAATTAGCTCCCCCTAGTGGTAGTATTGTGTTAAAGCAGGCTAATCTGCTTTTTATTAAATAAAGTCCCGTTTCATTCATTACAGATCATTTTATAATCATACTCTGTAAAAACTTGTTTTTCAGACAACTTTACAGAAAAATAACTTTTAGATGTTCCATATTTTTCATAACATACCTACAACCTGCACCCATGTTTTAAGGTATTAAAGTTTGCTCATACCATCTCCAGTATTCCATTCGTTGATAACTGTGAAATTAAATTATCTTATTTTATGAATTATTAATTATTCCCCAGTGCTAGGACGTTGAAAACGGAAGGAATGATGAGAAAAAAGACAGAAGATAGGAGTTTTTGTCTCCTATTTGGATTAAAAAACGCTTTCAGTTAAAAAAATGACCTAAATCAACAACACTATAAATGAAAATGGTCTCGATTATTACTCTAAAAGGCTAACTCGCCCCCATGGGGAAGACAGGAGAGTTGGGAAGAGAGTGGTGCTCACAGAATGGAAGATATGAGAATATGTGTGAAGACAAGACACACGCACACTAATCTTGTTGGAGGAAGGGATAATGAGCTATAGTTCATCTCTCACTGCGGACACACACACACACAGAAGCACACACACAGAAAAGCACACACATACAGAAGCACACACACAGAAGCACACACATACAGAAGCACACACACACAGAAGCACACACACACAGAAGCACACACAAACAGAAGCACACACACACAGAAGCACACACACACAGAAGCACACACATACATGCCTAAGAGGTTATTTCCATAGGATTAGGGTGACCAGAGTAGGGAGTGCTGTTGTAGGTAGAGGCCATTTATAGCTTCACCAGCAGATAACATCAGTTCCAGAGAACAGGAAAATGGAATAGGAAGTTCCCGGGCAAACCCCACCACCATCTTTTCCCACAGAACACATAAACACTGTGGCCTAAATCCTGTCTGATTCCAGGGCCTTGAACACATAAACACTGTGGCCTAAAACCCTGTCTGATTCCAGGGCCTTGAACACATAAACACTGTGGCCTAAAACCCTGTCTGATTCCAGGGCCTTGAACACATAAACACTGTGGCCTAAAACCCTGTCTGATTCCAGGGCCTTGAACACATAAACACTGTGGCCTAAAACCCTGTCTGATTCCAGGGCCTTATTTAGACTGTCAGATAGTTGGACTTGACAAGAGTGGGCACATCAACTTATTAAACATAATATACTATTTATCATAACATGTAACTCTTTCCCTCAATTACTCTTGAAAAGCATGGATAGTGAGGAAAAGACAGAGGGCAGACAGACAGAATGGCGTATGAACAAATCGGTACACAAACACACACAGCATGAGACTCAGAGTCATATTGGAGCCCTGTGCGCTGTGTCTGAGTGACCAGAGAACAAGCAAACACACACATTATTATTATTATTATTACTATTATTATCTAATAATCAACAGATCTTTCTTGAGAAACGAGCATCACGCTTTAACCGTATCACTAAAACGTGACACTTTCTTGTTATAATGACATATTAGGAGCATTTTCTTTTCTTGCCGACAGCCAGTGGTGCAGTGAAGGGAATAGGGAGGCACAGTCTACGGAGTTCCCGCTTCACGCATGGACGCACAGAATACCCACTTGTCTAACCACTCAGGTAACACACTGTAACCTAACATTTCTGAAATGTAGCCATTGGAAAATCCCCACTTCTTTAGTCACCACGCCCCCTGCTGACAGCAATACACCAGCTCAGCTTCCCCTCTACAATACTCACATATTGGAAAGAAAATCTGAATGTGAATATTTTATTGTTTCCAAATAAGATCAAAAAGGCCTATATGCTATCTGTTAAGATTAAGTGTAAATGTGTCCCCAGGTGTTATTAGAGGCTAAGTCAGGCTGTACTGTTTATGTACATTTACTTGAGGTGCAGTATTATTTCGCCACTGTGAGGCGCTAAGACGCTGTTTCAGGACGCATGCCTGCATCATTAGCCTACTTTTTGTATAAGAAATGTGCGTTCACCTGTTAATCAGTCTTGCTCTGATGTCCGAGAGGGTCAGAGGTGTTGATTTAATAAACCATGCCAAGACAGGCTAAATACTTAATCTCTCCGTCAAGTGTGTTCCTCCGAGTGGAACGTTAGTAGAAGCTGCCATCATTAACGTCACAGGTTATGGGCACAGGAGTCATTCGGGGAGAACTTTTGATGTTTTATCGCCGTCAGAAAGTCGCAAAGAATCGCGTGCTGACGCAGCTGGCTAGCTTTGCTAGAAGCAAGACAAGCTAACATGGATAATCGAGGGACAAGCAGCTTGCCGCGACTATGTTCGACGGAGATGAGACAAAGTATAAACTGTGGGAAACCAAACTGTTGGGACATATTCACCTATTGGGGTTAAAGAAGACGATTCTGGGAGAACCAAATGGTGAAGCCGAGATAGCGGCAGACCCAAAGAAAAATGCAGATGCGTATGCCGAGCTAATTCAACTTTTAGATGATAAAAGTCTCGCTAATTATGGGGGATTCGCCCGACAAGAGGAGCCCTAAAGACAGGCGCGCAGATTGGCTGGGGCAAGGGGTCAGATGCGCAAACTGTCTGCAACGTCCAACATGTATTCTAGAGACTGGGTTGCGACCGGATCAGAGAAATGCACTGAACGGCTCCTGCTTGCGTGAGAATTGATTGTGCTGATTCCTCATCCAGTTATGGGTGGATGGAAAACTTTCAACTGAATGTTCATATTGTTCTGATAATTGTAGGCTGCAACATAAGAGTGGCAGCTTTGACAGCAACCCAAACATGAGCTAATCCCATAGCTGTAGTCCTACCATTGCTAGCCATGAACGAACTGTTGGATACTGCATATATTTGCTGTGCAACGTATCCATTGTCCAGTTGTCAAATCGATTATGTAGCCTACGCACTATTATTCTTTTGGTGATTATTCTTTGATATAAATGCAGATAGGCTACATGTGAAGAGGCAATTGCTGGATTCTAATACGCTGTTTATAATGACACATCTCGACATTGAAGCATGAAAGGCGTAGCATACATTCCGTTTTAGTTTTTGGAAGAATTTATTGGAAAATATTGTTTGAAGTAGGCCTAGGCTATTGAAACGAATTCCAAATTTTTGTGCTAATGGACTGCGCAGCGGAGGCGCAGTTGAACGAAATGTGGATATTGGAAATAATAACTATTACATACATTATCCGATATACTCCAAATTGCTCATGCTTGATGAAGGTCATATCTTGAACACATCTTTGTGTCTGTATTGCGTCATACCTACAGCGCCACCTACTGGTGAAACAGGAAGTCCTCATAACTCCTACATACATTGTCCGATTTACTCAACATTTCTCACGCTTCATCAAGGTACCGTCCTGAACACATCTATATGCGTCAGTATTGAGTTACGCTTAGAGCGCCACCTACTGGTGACAGGAAGTTTATCTCAGTACTGGACACCGAAAAAGCACACCCTTTAACGTCGCCACACCCCGACGCGTGGGGTGCGAGGGCCCGCTCACTGCTGCTTGCAGCCCTAGTTAGGGCCCGAGCACTGGCGGTGCGAGGCCCTATTGTATTTTGAAGGATTATTATTATTCTCCCTTCTTCTTCTACTTCTTCTTCTCCACAAACAAATGCCTTTTTGGCGGCCTAAACATAGATGAAAACGGATGAAACTTTGCAGATACGTCAGTCCCGGTGAAAAATTTTATAATTCATGGGTGACGGAAATGGGCGTGGCAAAACGGCTCAAGAGCGCCCCCTGGAAAATTTAAAATGGCGAGCCCCACCTTTTGATGTAGGCGAACGAAATTCGGTGGGCACATGTAGTTCATCGAGACACACTAAAATCTCTCTTGGAGCTATACCCAACATGCAACAGGAAGTCCGCCATTTTGCTTTTAATGTGCCATTTTGTCCTTGTTTTTACCATTTCCATGCCTCGTACTTTAATGAACTCCTCCTACAGATTTCATCCAATCAACTTCATATTCGGTCAGCTTCATCTTAAAGGACAATGCTCGTTTTTGACAACCTGGACCTTATTTACGACATATTATAAGACGTTTGACTCACCGAGATCACTTTGGTGTAGTTCGGAGGCATGTAGAAGAAATTTAAAATCCAGCACGAGCCAGTATATCCATGTAATGGCGGTGGTCGGGGCACTTACTTACCACAACAGGCCTATGCTCTCTATGTAAGCACAACTAGCGATTCATCAAGACAGATTGATGAAAACAACCGTTTCGCGGCAGATAATAGATTTTTAGAAACTGCATTCTAAGTGCCCCGACCACCGGCATTACATGGATATACTGGCTTGCGCTGGATTTTAAATTTCTTCTACATACCTCCGAACTACACCAAAGTGATCTCGGTGAGTCAAACGTCTTATAATATGTCGTAAATAAGGTCCAGGTTGTCAAAAACGAGCATTGTCCTTTAAGACCGTTGTGATCAAAAGTTATCAAAAAAAAATAGTTTTCACCAAACACCCTTGCCGTGGCGCCCCGCCAAAGTTTGACATTTCGCCATAAAACACGAAGTCCTTATATCTCCTCCATACATTATCCAATTTGTCCGATATATCTCACGCTTCATGACGGTTCTGTCCTGAACACATCTATGTGTCAGTATTGCGTCATACTTATAGCGCCACCTATTGGTGAAACAGGAATTCCTCATAACTCCTACATACATTATTGGATTTACTCCAAATTGCTCATGCTTGATGAAGGTCGCATCTTGAACACATCTGTAAGTCAATATTGCATCATACCTACAGCGCCACCTACTGGTGAAAAAGTAAGTCCTCATAACTCCTACATACGTTATCCGATTTACTCCAAATTGCTTAGGGTTGATGAAGGTCGCATCCTGAACACATCTGTGCGTGAGCATTGAGTCATACTAATAGTGCCACCTACTGCTTACAGGAAGTCATCATAACTCCTACATACATTGTCCGATTTACACAACATTTCTCACGCTTCATCAAGGTACTGTCCTGAACACATCTATGCGTTGGTATTGAGTCACGCTTAGAGCGCCACCTACTGGTGACAGGAAGTTTCTCTCAGTACTGGACAATGAAATAGCACACCCTTTAACGGCGCCACACCCCGACCCGCATGGGGTGCGAGGGCCTGCCCACTGCTGCTTGCAGCCCTAGTTTTTATTTGAGGTGCAGTAGGCATTTATTTTGCCACTGTGAGGCGCTAAGGGACGCGTTCCTGCATCATTTTGTATAAGAAATGTGCGTTCACCTCTTAATTAAGCGCCAAGCGCCAGTCTTGCTCTGATGTCCAAGAGGGTCAGATATGTTGATTTAATAAACCATGCCAAGACAGGCTAAAGAGTTCATCTCTCCGTCAAGTGTGTTCCTCCGAGTGCAACGTAAGTAGAAGCTGCCATTATTAACGTCAAACTATCTATCAATATTCAGTCAGTGTATCTTGTCTCAATCTCATACTATTTCCAATTAAAGCAGACAAGTGAAAGTTGCTTATCAAATTATGACATTTTTAGAATAAGCAGGTTTGGGGTAAATATATATCTCTCACAGCAACAGTTCGCCGGCAGGTGGCGTCATTGAGCTATCATACTGCACATCCTTGGATCCACACATGCGCTTGAAGTAGGCCTAAAAGGTTACGGAAGACAATAGGAGTAGGCTAGACATGCATAAATAATTACAGTCCGTTAGTAGCCTGGGCCTAATATAATTATACTAGGCTATATGATGGAAGGTATTTGTTCATAGCGGACATAGTGCTGAGAAAATGTTTCACATACAGTACATATCACTTCTGTAGGCTATAATGTGGACAGTAGGCCCTACATTCCAGCATTGCTGTCAGTAGGCAGGCCTACTCGGGATGCAAGCCGCTGGTTGTGTGTGGGGCTTTTTCACATGTTATACCCTGTAGGCCTATATACATATATAGGCTACCTATATATAAGCCTATATATATATATATATATATATATATATATATATATATACCTATATAGACCTGTAATACACTCGCAGCTTGTTTTGTTCTCCACTTATTCTGAGTCTCGAGCGATCTCTCCCAGGATCTCACGTTTGCTCTCATATCTGAGTTCCTGGGAGCAAGAGCCTCGTGACTCGCGGCATTTACTGTCCAACACTGAATTCTATCATATTAAATCATTTAAAGGGATTAATACATGGGATTTAAAAATTCCCGAAGTAGTTAATAGCCTACCACCATTAAGTTTAGCAAAGTTCAGAATAGAACGCGTATAAAATAGAAATAGGCTAATTTAGACCTGAAAAGTCGCATATAAACGCTTAGTAGGCATCTTGTTTCAAATGATCGAAATCGCAAAAGGTGCGCAGGGAGGTGGTCGAGGCGGCCCCTCCTCCTCGCTACCCTGGCTGCTCCCTCACCTCGCCAGCGCGTCTGGCTCCGCGCATCCCCGCGCCCGTATCCTCCCAGACGCCCTTAGGATCACCATGGACCCGGCAGGAGAAACGAGAAGGACGTCGCGACCAGAAATGTGCTCGTAGCTTGAACCTGAAAAGGTAGGTGGATCAGCTGGCAGTTTATGCGAATCCAGACAGATCATAGTCAGTGTGCAGCTGTTTAGTGCTGTGTTGTCCATACATGAGTATGTAGCCTATGAGGAAATGGACTATTCGCTACTAAAAATCAATTTCTCTTCCTCTATATTTTGCTACGTTTATGCATAAGAAAACGTGCCCATATGCACCCTAAACTCACTTGCACAAGAGTCGGTTATAGCGAACCATAACAATGAAAAGTTTCCCCCCTTTCTTCGGAGCGTGAAGTTATCACCAACTAGACGAGTTAGTAACAGTGTGCAGGTGCAGTAAGCCTCAACACCACGCCTCAACTTCTCTTACGTGCCCGACCATTCTGCTTCACCGTCAGACGAAATCATGCCCGGACTGCGCTCTGCGTGCTGTTAAAGCTTTTATATCTAGGTGGGTTTAAGAGTTGATTAGTAGGTGATTGGGGTTTTAGCCGTGTTGAGGTTTTCATGGGATTTTGCAGCTCTTAAATCAATCCTCAAATTCTTCTGTCAGACTCCACCGTGAGTAGATATAAATTCTGACAAGCAGCCAAGAAAAGTGCTCAGATATTCAGGGTGGCCGATTAGACACGGCAGTCCAGGGACGGACCTGAGAGCACCGGACCTGTGAGCACCGGACCTGAGAGAACCGGACCTGAGAGAACCGGAGCTGAGAGAACCAGAGCTGAGAGAACCAGAGCTGAAGGAAACGGACCTGAGAGAACCAGACCTGAGAGAAACGGACCTGAGAGAACTGGACCCGAGAGAACCAGACCTGGGGTTCTCCAGGTTAGATGTAGATCTGCTGTCAGGTAGCCTGCTTAGAGTGAACAGAGGGGCAATAGAAAGGCAGGGTTGTATCAGAGAGAGAGATAGAGATAGAGAAACAGAGAGAGAGAGGGAGAGAGAGAAATAGAGAGGAGAGAGAGGGAGGGAGAGAGGGAGAAAGAGAGAGAGGGAGAAAGAGAGAGGGAGAGAGAGAGAGGGAGAGAGATGGTGAGAGAGAGAGAGAGAGAGGGGGGGAGAGGGGGAGAGAGAGGGAGAGAGAGATGGTGAGAGAGAGAGATGGTGCCGGTGACTGGATGGATGAAATGTGATCAGGCCCTCTCAGAGAGAGCAGTGCTTTGCTTTATTGATCTGGACCCCGGTGTTGCCCTCCACCTACCATCCTGCTGAAACCTCTCTACTGCAGCACCACCCTTCTTCTGTCCTCTAACTCCACCCTCCTCCTCCTCCTCCCTGTCCTCTAACTCCACCCTCCTCCTCCTCCCTGTCCTCTAACTCCACCCTCCTCCCCCCTGTCCTCTAACTCCACCCTCCTCCTCCCTGTCCTCTAACTCCACCCTCCTCCTCCTCCTCCTCCCTGTCCTCTAACTCCACCCTCCTCCTCCACCCTGTCCTCTAACTCCACCCTCCTCCTCCCTGTCCTCTAACTCCACCCTCCTCCTCCACCCTGTCCTCTAACTCCACCCTCCTCCCCCCTGTCCTCTAACTCCACCCTCCTCCTCCCTGTCCTCTAACTCCACCCTCCTCCTCCTCCCTGTCCTCTAACTCCACCCTCCTCCTCCTCCTCCCTGTCCTCTAACTCCACCCTCCTCCTCCTCCCTGTCCTCTAACTCCACCCTCCTCCTCCTCTCTGTCCTCTAACTCCACCCTCCTCCTCCTCCCTCTCCTCTAACTCCACCCTCCTCCTCCCTGTCCTCTAACTCCACCCTCCTCCTCCCTCTCCTCTAACTCCACCCTCCTCCTCCTCCCTCTCCTCTAACTCCACCCTCTTCCTCCCTCTCCTCTAACTCCACCCTCCTCCTCCCTGTCCTCTAACTCCACCCTCCTCCTCCTCCTCCTCCCTCTCCTCTAACTCCACCCTCCTCCTCCTCCCTGTCTTCTAACTCCACCCTGCTCCTCCTCCCCTCTAACTCCACCCTCCTCCTCCTCCTCCCCTCTAACTCCACCTGCTCGTCCTCCCCTCTAACTCCACCCCTCTCCTCCTCCCTCCCCTCTATCTCCACCCTCCTCCTCCCTCCCCTCTAACTTCACCCTCCTCCTCCTCCCTGTCCTCTAACTCCACCCTCCTCCTCCTCCTCCCTCCCCTCTAACTCCACCCTCCTCCCCCCTGTCCTCTAACTCCACCCTCCTCCTCCTCCTCCCTGTCCTCTAACTCCACCCTCCTCCTCCTCCTCCTCCCTGTCCTCTAACTCCACCCTCCTCCTCCCTGTCCTCTAACTCCACCCTCCTCCTCCTCCCTGTCCTCTAACTCCACCCTCCTCCTCCTCCTCCCTGTCCTCTAACTCCACCCTCCTCCCCCCTGTCCTCTAACTCCACCCTCCTCCTCCTCCTCCCTGTCCTCTAACTCCACCCTCCTCCTCCTCCTCCCTGTCCTCTAACTCCACCCTCCTCCTCCCTGTCCTCTAACTCCACCCTCCTCCTCCTCCCTCTCCTCTAACTCCACCCTCCTCCTCTCTGTCCTCTAACTCCACCCTCCTCCTCCTCCCTCTCCTCTAACTCCGCCCTCCTCCTCCCTCCCCTCTAACTCCACCCTCCTCCTCCTCCCTGTCCTCTAACTCCACCCTCCTCCTCCCTGTCCTCTAACTCCACCCTCCTCCTCCTCCCTGTCCTCTAACTCCACCCTCCTCCTCCCTGTCCTCTAACTCCACCCTCCTCCTCCTCCCTGTCCTCTAACTCCACCCTCCTCCTCCCTGTCCTCTAACTCCGCCCTCCTCCTCCCTCCCCTCTAACTCCACCCTCCTCCTCCTCCCTGTCCTCTAACTCCACCCTCCTCCTCCTCCTCCCTGTCCTCTAACTCCACCCTCCTCCTCCTCCCTCTCCTCTAACTCCACCCTCCTCCTCTCTGTCCTCTAACTCCACCCTCCTCCTCCCTCTCCTCTAACTCCACCCTCCTCCTCCCTGTCCACTAACTCCACCCTCCTCCTCCTCCTCCTCCCTCTCCTCTAACTCCACCCTCCTCCTCCCTTTCCTCTAACTCCACCCTCCTCCTCCTCTCTCTCCTCTAACTCCACCCTCCTCCTCCTCGTCCTCTAACTCCACACTCCTCCTCCTCCCTCTCCTCTAATTCCACCCTCCTCCTCCTCCCTGTCCTCTAACTCCACCCTCCTCCACCTCCCCTCTGACACCCTGCTCCTCCTCCCCTCTGACACCCTGTTCCTCCTCCCCTCTAACTCCACCCTCCTCCTCCTCCTCCCTCCCCTCTAACTCCACCCTCCTCCTCCCTGTCCTCTAACTCCACCCTCCTCCCCCCTGTCCTCTAACTCCACCCTCCTCCTCCTCCTCCCTCTCCTCTAACTCCACCCTCCTCCTCCCTGTCCTCTAACTCCACCCTCCTCCTCCCTGTCCTCTAACTCCACCCTCCTCCTCCCTCCCCTCTAACTCCACCCTCCTCCTCCTCCCTGTCCTCTAACTCCACCCTCCTCCTCCTCCTCCCTCTCCTCTAACTCCACCCTCCTCCTCCTCCTCCCTCTCCTCTAACTCCACCCTCCTCCTCCTCTCTGTCCTCTAACTCCACCCTCCTCCTCCCTCTCCTCTAACTCCACCCTCCTCCTCCTCTCTGTCCTCTAACTCCACCCTCCTCCTCTCTCTCCTCTAACTCCACCCTCCTCCTCGTCCTCTAACTCCACCCTCCTCCTCCTCCCTCTCCTCTAACTCCACCCTGCTCCTCCTCCCCTCTAACTCCACCCTGCTCCTCCTCCCCTCTAACTCCACCTGCTCGTCCTCCCCTCTAACTCCATCCTCCTCCTCCCTCCCCTCTAACTCAACCCTCCTCCTCCCCTCTCCTCCTCCCTCCCCTCTAACTCCACCCTCCTCCTCCCTCCCCTAACTCCACCCTCCTCCTCCTCCCTGTCCTCTAACTCCACCCTCCTCCTCCTCCCTGTCTTCTAACTCCACCCTCCTCCACCTCCCCTCTGACACCCTGCTCCTCCTCCCCTCTGACACCCTGCTCCTCCTCCCCTCTGACACCCTGTTCCTCCTCCCCTCTAACTCCACCCTCCTCCTCCTCCCCTCTAACACCCTGCTCCTCCTCCCCTCTAACACCCTGCTCTTCCTCCCCTCTAACACCCTGCTCCTCCTCCCCTCTAACACCCTGCTCCTCCCCCCCAGGCAGCGGTCCTCTGGGGCCTGAGCTCAGCAGACCAGGGGGAACTGGACAGGGGAGGGAAAGATCAAGCAGATTCAGATTCACATTTTATTTCTCACATGTAATGAACAGAACAGTACAGCTCAGTGTTCCATCACTCATGTCATGTTCAGCTCAGTGTTCCATCACTCATGTCATGTTCAGCTCAGTGTTCCATCACAGTGAAATGTGGCTGCTGGCTCGGTGATGTGCTCATTACAGATAATTGCAAATACACAATTTACAAATTACACAAAATAAACACAAATCTATACAATATAAGGATAATCTACCTGTATGGATGGATTATGTACCTGCTATAAATATGGATATAAATAGCTTTGGGGGGCGAGGGGGGGGTTAATTGTTAGTGGGGGAAAGAAGAGAAGGTGGGGCAGAAAGACAGACCCTCTGCTGGCGCCACACAGGCGGACGCTGCGCTTCAATGTCATTTCCTGATTAACGCTCAACCAGGGGCTCACTGGATGTGTCTGTTCCTGTGTTACCAGGGGCTCACTGGATGTGTCTGTTCCTGTGTTACCAGGGGCTCACTGGATGTGTCTGTGTCCCTAGTGATCCGCTAAACGTCACCTGTTTGGTCTGTATGAAGAGGCGTCCCCTGCATGGTTCGCTTGTGGACAGAATTACTCACTAATGAGACGTCTGACATATTCCTGAGTGGAGGTGTTCTCATGTTCCTGAGTGGGCGTGGTCTCTGACATGTTCCTGAGTGGGCGTGGTCTCTGGCATGTTCCTGAGTGGGCGTGGTCTCTGACATGTTCCTGAGTGGGCGTGGTCTCTGACATGTTCCTGAGTGGGCGTGGTCTCTGACATGTTCCTGAGTGGGCGTGGTCTCTGGCATGTTCCTGAGTGGGCGTGGTCTCTGGCATGTTCCTGAGTGGGCGTGGTCTCTGGCATGTTCCTGAGTGGGCGTGGTCTCTGGCATGTTCCTGAGTGGGCGTGGTCTCTGACATGTTCCTGAGTGGGCGTGGTCTCTGGCATGTTCCTGAGTGGGCGTGGTTTCTGACATGTTCCTGAGTGGGCGTGGTCTCTGACATGTTCCTGAGTGGGCGTGGTCTCTGTGGCCGGTGCAGAAGTGGTCACTTCCTCTCTCAGTTCCTCTCCGACAGTAAGCACACATGCATGTCATCACCATGGTTACAGTCACTCTCATTCTTGCCACTTTTCCACCGCATCGTCCCGGGTCAAACTGGACAGTACTACAGTATCTAACCGGGTCAGACTGGACAGTCCTACAGTATTGAACCGGGTCAGACTGGACAGTATTGAACCGGGTCAGACTGGACAGTATTGAACCGGGTCAGACTGGACAGTACTACAGTATTGAACCGGGTCAACTTGACTCCTCTGCTCTCACTTTGGCTTTTTCCACTTCATTTTTCATTGCCGCTCTTTCATGTTAACGTTAGCATAGAACATCCTCTTTCCCAGGAAAGAACGTTTCGACTAGCCTGAAAGGACAGTGATCCAGGCAGCTTCTGTGTTTAATTGTGTTCAGGTTTATACGAACCACTTCACTCCACATGGGTGTGAATTTGAGGATTTATTGTCAAAGAGACGATCTTTGGGTGAAGTTGTGATCATGTCTGCAGCTCTAAATCTCCAGCATGGCGCTCACGCTGCTGACCGAGGGGTCAGAATCCTGCTGCTGTTTAGAAGCCAAACGGGCATGAAATGTTTTGGCACCCCCCCCCCCCCCCTCATTTATCTCTAAAGTCCCTGGTGAGCTTTTCATGCTGAAAGACAAACTATATCTCAAATTAGAGCCAAGACCTGTGTGAATTCTATGTTCACGTGTTCAGTGGCTGAGTTTCCTGACCAGTAATCTGCAGTGTTTTCACGTCACCTTGATTAATGGTCATGGTAAATGGATAGCACTTATAGAGCACTTTAATCCAAAACGCTTTACAATGAAGGTCTCTCATTCACCCATTCACACACACACACACACACACACACACACACACACACACACACACACACACACACACACACACACACACACACACAACAATGGCAGCAGCTGCCATGCAAGGTGCTAGCCTGCTCACTGGGAGCAAATTGGGGTTCAGCGTCTTGCCCAAGGCTACACTTCGACATGTGGACAGGAGGAGGCGGGATTTGAACCGCCGACCCTACTATCATTGGACGACCTGGTCTACCTCCTGAGCTATACAGACATATTTCTGGCTCACTTCAGCTTGCTTGGAACCTGGAAGGAGGCGACTGGACTCGACAGGACTGGCCTTTTGCCCGGTTTAGTCAGGACTCCACCACACACAGCATCAGCTCAGATCCTGACACGGCTCCCCCTGGTCACACTCTTGACATGGTTCTGTTTCTCTCCTTCTGCCACTCCCCTCTCCCTGCACCTCCTCCAACTCCCCACCCGACCTCCTTTCCATACCACTCATCCCTCTTCCCTTGCTCCCCTTGTCCTCCCTCTCTCCGCCCCATCCTCCCGTTCCTCCCCCCCCTACTCCTCCTCAGTCTCATGGCCGTAGAGGAGGCCCATCGGCAGAGTGGACATGTTCAGAGACAGGCCTCCTCCAGGTCAGTACACACACACACACACACACACACACACACAGAGCCCACAGCTGACACACACACACACACACACACACACACACACTGAGCCCACCGCTGACACACACACACACACACACACACTGAGCCCACCGCTGACACACACACACACACACACACTGAGCCCACCGCTGACACACACACACACACACACACACTGAGCCCACAGCTGACACACACACACACACACATACACACACACTGAGCCCACAGCTGACACACACACAGACACACACACACACACCCACTGAGTCCACAGCTGACACACACACACAATGAGCCCAGGACAGGAACTGTTCATTCAGATCAGCACCATCAGCTCTTCCAGACTTATGGAAGAAGGTTATGTTCAAGGTCAAGTACAAATGGCATATTTGTTTGTGTGTGCGTCTGTGTTTGTTTGTGTGTGTGTGTACCCCGTAGCGCAGTGCAACAGAAAAGGAATGTTATGAGCCTGTATATGGGTCTGAGGCAGCAGTAGCGTGCTTGTGTGTGTTTGTGTGTGTGTGCGTGCGTGCTTGTGTGTGCACGCACGCATGTGTGTGTGCTTGTGTGTGTGTGTGCGTATGTGTGAAAATCAGACAAGTATGCTATTAGCAGTCTGGACGTTTCCTCAATCGTCACGAGACTCCCTCATTCCGCACGTGCTTAAACACTTGCCCATAGCCCCGCCCACCACCGCAGTGTCTCCACTGCCCTCCCATCCAATACTGTCAGGAAACCGGGCTGCTGAGTGGCCACCTTGGCTCCAAATGCCCTCACAGCTGCATCTACACTGATACGGTGGATCCAAGATGGTGCCCAGTTTCTCTAATGGGCTGTTTCTCTTACATCCCTGCAGAGGCAGTTGCCTTGACAACATCAATGGCAACCTGTGATTGGCTCATGCCCTTGCCAAATGGACAGCCTTCACGGTTATGTGATGTTGTTATTGGTGCCTGGAAAGCAGAACGAAGTGAGAGTTTTATTTCTGAAATGACCCTCTATTAATTATGTAGGACTCTATATATATATGTGTATTATAATGCTTGTTTGAGTGGAATTATTTCTACACCATATAGCCTGAAGTGATTTATCATGAATGAAGCCTACATTTGGCCGTGTTTTAAAAAGCATTTACAAATACAATTAAATTGATTCTTCTCATTTTAGCCCAACTCTCATTTTAGCCTATCTCATATTTTGTGATGACATCTAGTCGATCACAAAACGTTAACATCGCGTTCTGACAAAATTACATTTGTCAGCTTTTTTCTACTTCCATACATTAATTTGCAATATGGGAAAACATCAGTGTCAGCAGCGCTGCCAGCATCAGGAGGAACAGAGCTGCCAGGACAACAGACCAATGACCTCAGCTTCTCTGCAGCAGGCAGGGGGGAGAGAGAGAGAGGGAGGGAGGGAGGGAGAGAGGGAGAGAGGGAGAGAGAGGGAGGGAGGGAGAGAGGGAGGGAGAGGGAGGGAGAGAGAGGGAGGGAGAGACAGAGAGAGGGAGGGAGAGAGAGAGGGAGCAAGAGGGAAGGAGGGAGAGAGAGGAGAGACGGAGAGAGGGAGGGAGAGAGAGGGTGAGAGAGGGAGAGAGAGGGAGGGAGCAGAGGAGTGAGTGAGGGAGAGAGGGGTGGGGATGCTGGTGGAGTGATCTCATAGTGTGAGCTGGTTCTGGATGGGACAGGAGAGAGCAGTGCAGCGTGGAGCCTGGGCTGTAGTCTCTGCGATGTGAGCGCAACCATGGACGTCTAAATCCTGTTAAATGTGCCATCAGGGTAGACCAGTCAAAATGACCATCCCTAAAGAAATCCCCGACAAGTGGCTCCCCATCGTTCTTCCTCTTCACCGGAAGAAACGGCAAGGACTTGATTTGGCTAGAACCAAAAAGAAAGGGACAGGTACTTCATCAACTTAATCATCCATGTGTTTCATCAATTTTCCATACTTATCAATAACTAAGACAAGTTTAATGGATATTCCATACTTATCAATAATTAAGACAAGTTTAATGGATGGGAAACAAATATTTTACCAAGCATGTTTCCGTTTTATTGGCATTAAGAAATCTGATGTAATCTTATGTCCCACTAATAATATACCCTCTGAAAACAGACCTCCATCATGTGAATAAATCATTATGTGAATAAATCATCCATTTCCTGCATTTTCATTCCCACTTGCCTCAATCTCCCAACCAGTTTCACACCCCAGTCACTACATAAACAGAGGATCTTATGACTGTATGTGTGTTGCCCCTATAGTTTATTCCTCTGACCTTGCACTGTTAATGAATGCCCTATTGTACACTGTGTGTGTTTTCCTCCAACCGTGTGTGCATGCTGGTGTCTTCTCTACAATGTTATTGTCACAGAGAACTGTATCTCTGATAGTTCAACTCTATCACCATCATCACCATCACCACCACCATCATCGTCACCATCATCATCATCTCTCAATCCTCATCTTCTTTCTTCCTCACTAGACCAGTTTTGGCTGGTTAGATTGTGTCATCTTGAGTTTAGTCTTCAGTCGTCCAGTCCAAAGTGTGAAGCATTCTCTGGTGCTGCATAGATACTTGTGCCCTTGACAGATCTCAGTCTATGGGTTAGATTGTGTTCATGTGTTTAGCAGTTATCTGTCTGAGCTCTGGTCCTGCAGATGGACTGGATGTCACAGGCAGCTGGTGTATTTTAATTACTAGCTGTAACACAAGCTTAGTAGTTTCATTATCAGGGTGATAGAGTTGATCTAAGCTCAATTGTGTGTGTGTGTGTGTGTGTGTGTATGATGTCCTTGTCTTTGAAACTGAGACACTGATCAGTCTTACAGGCGCCAGCCACCATCAATGATCAGGGTGTGTGTGTGTGTGTGTGTGTGTGTGTGTGTGTGTGTGTGTGAGAGTGAGTGAGTGAGTGTGTGTGTGTGAGTGAGTGAGTGTGTGTGTGTGTGTGTGAGTGAGTGTGTACTGTACCTTCATTTGACCTCCGTCTTTCCATGTGTCATTTCCATCATCTGAAGTCAAATTAGATCACTGTGTGGTAGGGTGGGTACGTGCATGTGTGTGCGTGTCTTTGTGCGTGTGTGTGTACTGTATGTGTGTATTTGTGAATGTCCCATTTCCTTCTAATTAGATCAGTCATTCTAATGTCCTCCAGAGACAGAGACAGACAAGGAATGTGTGTGTTTGTGAGTGTGTGTTTGAGTGTGTGTTTGTGTGTGTGTTTGTGAGTGTGTGTTTGTGTGTGTATGTGTGTGTTTGTGTGTGTGTTTGTGAGTGTGTGTTTGTGTGTGTGTGTTTGTGTGTGTGTTTGTGTGAAATCCGTGCTTGTTTATCTCTTAAAGTCATGACATGAGTCAAGTACAATTTGTGATAATAAATAGTCGCCTACCAAGACCAGGCACGACCTTCAGTAGAAACACATAGATTTTCAGTAGAAACAAACTGATCTTCAGTAGAAACACACTGATCTTCAGTAGAAACACGCAGATCTTCAGTAGAAACACACAGATCTTCAGTAGAAACACACTGATCTTAAGTAGAAACACACTGATCTTCAGTAGAAACACATAGATTTTCAGTAGAAACACACTGATCTTCAGTAGAAACTAGGGCTGGGACTTTTAGCCCCAAAATCATATTCGAAGTTCGTTTATTTATTAATAATAATATTCGAATATATTCGAATTATTATTAATAATATTTTTACCATTAAATTCTTACAGAAAGACCTACCTAGGTATTAAAATAAAGTTGTGCACATTCTGTCCACTAGTGGGCATTGTATCATAGGCAATATCGATAAGCAATGATGTTTTCAGAAGCAAATACAACACACAATGTCAACAACCGTTCTTTTAATTTATGTCAGACCCTGGCTTGAACAGTAGGTTTTCAGTTTGACAAAAAAAAATAAAAAGGCAGTCAGGCTAGGTACTGAAAGACAAATAAAAGATAAATAAAGGTAGTAGGATGTATATCCCATTAATCAAACATGTAGCCTAGGCTAAATCAGAACTTGCCATTATGGGCTATCTGGCTGCAGTATGTAAGACTCAACAACCGTCGTCAACCAGGAGCCGGTTGCACCAGTCGTTACTAAGTGGTGACTAGGCCTAGTCATAGCCTAAGTGGTGACTAGGCCTAGTCATAGCCTAAGTGTTGACTAGGCCTAGTCATAGCCTTAGTGGTGACTAGGCCTAGTCATAGCCTTAGTGGTGACTAGGCCTAGTCATAGCCTAAGTGGTGACTAGGCCTAGTCATAGCCTAAGTGGTGACTAGGCCTAGTCATAGCCTAAGTGTTGACTAGGCCTAGTCATAGCCTAAGTGGTGACTAGGCCTAGTCAAAGCCTAAGTGGTGACTAGGCCTAGTCAAAGCCTAAGTGGTGACTAGGCCTAGTCATAGCCTAAGTGGTGACTAGGCCTAGTCATAGCCTAAGTGTTGACTAACTCGAGATTTGGTCACTACTCAATTTAAATGGGTTGCACCACTCACGACTAGTTCCTAGTAACAACTAAATATGTCCACCACCCTGGGAGGTGGTGTAAGTGATGACTAGTGCGAGGAAGTAGCATCTTCAACTCTGCTATTAGGACGGAGGTGGGCGGAAACATTGTAGCTAAATCTGTCGGTGGAAAAATTATTTTTTCTAGCAGATGTCTTAGTTATATCAAGATTAAGCTAACTATTGGCATCGGTGTGCTTATTGGTGTCATATTTAATAAGTTTGAGTAATTTCACGATCGAGCTAGCTAAGCACCTTTAGCTCAATGGTCTCAGTTGCTGGTTAGCGAGGGGAGTCCCAGCCCAGCTGATAACCCTCCGTTGCGGGTTGGGGGGAAGCAACGGTCGGCTGGGATCCTGCCTCTCATAGTTAACCAGCAACTGGTCAGTGGACGGTACCAGGCAGCCTACGGTATGTCTGAATCAAAGAAGGTTATCAAACTAGCTGGCTAGGATCATTTAAGCATAACAATCCAACGGCTCCAACTCCCCCAAAAAGAACCCCTCCACTGCACAAGCACCAAACCCAATAATAATAATAATAATAATAAGCACAAGCTACCGAGTGCAACGTTAGCCTTGCTAACGGAGATAATGAATTTGGAGGAGAGTGTTGCAGCTGGTGCTAAACGAGGCAAAGGAAGAATATTTTGTGGACTATTATCACATCCATTTCACAGTTGGGATTATACAGAAAGGTGAGGATCGAGCCTGTGTTGGATGACCAACTCAAATGCCTGGCTAGCTCAATATTGTTGTAAGTTTAACATGAATCGCAAATGCGATTCATGAGCATTTTCACGTGTAGGAGGTCGGAAAAACACGAGTTACGGGTAGCCTGGAACGCGTGCTAACTAACGTCACCTCCTACAGGAGCCCAGGTGTCCAATAGCCTTGCTAATGAGCTCGCGATTGCAACTTCACCAGGCGTGAAAAACCCTCTGAATCTGAATCAAAAGCAACGTTTGCTAGCCAACACATTTACAAAAAATTATGCCTATAACAGGTTCGAATATTAAGGGCTGCCTAATATTCGTTCGAATACCAGTATTTCTGTCAATATTCGAATTATATTCGAATCCCGAAGTTCGGACTCCCAGCCCTAGTAGAAACACACTGATCTTCAGTAGAAACACACTGATCTTCAGTAGAAACACACTGATCTTCAGTAGAAACACATTGATCTTCACGTCAGAAAACACGCGCACGGCCGAGCGAATGACCGCTGTCATTCATGAGGGGAGGTCAGTCAAGGAGCTGTGGCACGTGTCGTCACATGTCTGTGTGTGTACGTGTGTGTGTGTGTGTGCGTGTGTGTGTGTATGTATGTGTGTGTGTGTGTGTGTGTGTGCGTGTGTGCATGTGTGTGTGTGTGTGTGTGTGTGCGGGTGTGTATGTATGTGTGTGTGTGTGTGTGCGTGTGTGTGTGTGCATGTGTGTGTGTGTGTGTGTGCGTGTGTGTGTGTGTGTGTAGGGGGGAGGGAGCATGGGGATGTGAAGAGACAGGATGAAAGGATTGGAAAGAGAGACACATATCCTCACACTCACATACGCTACATGTTATATTCATGAACACTGATAAATACTGTCTGACTAGTAGTGGCTTCCACCTGCAGTAGGGCTGCAGCGTGTCTGATTCTCTCTGCTCGGTCCCAGTAATGGAGGTTTGTCTGTCCTGTCCTGCTGCGTAGCTCTGCTCTGAGGCTGGAAAAGCCCGGCTCTGTCCTTGAGCCTGCTAGAGAGAGCCTGCTAAAAATGCTTAATGGGTCAGGTTAAAGACACTCGCATGCTCGAGCAGGGTTTGGCTGGGGATGGGACTAGGGATGAGACAGAGGCTGGGGCTAGGTATGGGACATGGGCTAGGACTGGGGCTGGGATGGGCTAGAACTCGGACGGGGATTAGGACTAGGGCTGGGACTAGGTATTGGACAGGGGCTAGGACTAGGGCTGGGACTAGGTATTGGAAGGGGGCTAGGACTAGGGCTGGACTATGGGGCTGGGGATGGGACAAATGCAGGAGATGGGGTTAGGGTTAAATATGGGGCTAGGACAGGTATTGGGACTGGGGCTGGGATTAGAATAGGGGCTGGGATTAGAATAGGGGCTGGGATTAAAATAGAGGCTGGGAATAAAATAGGGGCTGGGACTGGGGTTGATTTAGCTGTGCTGGGCAGGGAGAGGCAGGGAGAGGCTGTGTTGGGCAGGGAGAGGCTGTGTTGGGCAGGGAGAGGCTGTGTTGGGCAGGGAGAGGCTGTGTTGGGCAGGGGGAGGCTGTGTTGGGCAGGGAGCGGCTGTGTTGGGCAGGGAGAGGCTGTGTTGGGCAGGGAGAGGCTGTGTTGGGCAGGGAGAGGCTGTGTTGGGCAGGGAGAGGCTGTGTTGGGCAGGGGGAGGCTGTGTTGGGCAGGGAGAGGCTGTGTTGGGCAGGGGGAGGCTGTGTTGGGCAGGGAGCGGCTGTGTTGGGCAGGGAGAGGCAGAGAGAGGCTGTGTTGGGCAGGGAGAGGCTGTGTTGGGCAGGATGGTGTATCAGTCCTGTCTGGCGGCTCCGGTCCTCTGAGGAGGTTAATGCAGAGCTGCTTTCCCAGCTGGTGAGGGGAAGAGATATCAATCAGGCACTCTGCAAGGACAACAACGCACCAGGAAATAAAATACATAAATAAACCTTCACTGGCTCTGAAGAAAGGGATGGAGGATGAGAGAGAGAGAGAGAGAGAGAGAGAGAGAGAGAGGAGTGAAGGAGGAGGGACATGCAGGGTTAGGGTTAGACTGAATGCAGTCTCTTTCTCTCCAGCTCAGACATGAACGCTGACTGAACACAGGACCCCCCAGCACCGTCCTGCAGATCACATTACTCCAGTCTATTATTAGTCTCCCCAACCCCTGGGCTGGGGCCTAGCTGCCCTAACAGGCCCTGGGCCTAGCTGCCCTAACAGGCCCTGGGCCTAGATGTCCTAACAGGCCCTGGGCCTAGCTGCCCTAACAGGCCCTGGGCCTAGATGTCCTAACAGGCCCTGGGCCTAGCTGCCCTAACAGGCCCTGGGCCTAGATGTCCTAACAGGCCCTGGGCCACAATGCCCTAACAGGCCTTAACCACTGCATAGTTTCTACCAGCTATGGAGGTATGATTCTATGGAGGTATTATTCTATGGCCATGGTACAGATTATACAGTGAGCCGTCTGTCAGCTACACACAGCACACTAAACAGTCAGAGAGAGAGAAGGGAGGAGAGGAGTGTTTAAGAGAGAAAGAGAGAGAGAGAGAGAGAGAGTTGAAGGTAGAGGGACATTGTGCATTGATGTAGTCTACAGCTCATATCTAGTAAGATGATATCATCTACTCCGTAATAGATGATGATATTAGCTAGAAAACACTGTCTCTGCCTATCTACACCATGATGGTATTATAGAGCAGTACACCAATACTGTCTGTAGTGTGTTTGTGCTTCAGAGTCTCAGCTGAGCCAGACTAATACTGTCTGTAGTGTGTTTGTGCTTCAGAGTCTCAGCTGAGCCAGACTAATACTGTCTGTAGTGTGTTTGTGTCTCAGCTGAGCCAGACTAATACTGTCTGTAGTGTGTTTGTGTTTGAGAGTCTCAGCTGAGCCAGACTAATACTGTCTGTAGTGTGTTTGTGTTTGAGAGTCTCAGCTGAGCCAGACTAATACTGTCTGTAGTGTGTTTGTGCTTCAGAGTCTCAGAAGAGCCAGACTAGAGTGGTGAGCATGAGAGATGCAGTACATCAGGCAGAGCTGCACAGGGCTGATTCTCAAGAGTGAGATCAGAAACACAGGAAACCACAGCGCTGGAGCTTAGGGGGGCATGCTGACGAGGTGGGGGGGGGGGGGGGGGGGCAGGCTGCTGATGAGGGGGCAGGCTGCTGAGGGTGGGGGGGGGGGGGGCAGGCTGCTGACGTTCTGAAGGACGTCTCTCCCGCCCCGTCTCTCTGCAGGAACAGGACAGCTGCGCCCCAAGAGGCTGAAGCTCTGAACGTGTGTGTGTTCGTGCCGTGCTGCGTGTTGTGTCTGTGTGTTGTGTCTGTGTGTTGTGTCTGTGTGTGTGTGTGTTGTGTGTGTGTGTGTGTAGGGTTAGGGTTATTCGTGTGCAAAACAGAGTTTTTCCATTTCATTTAAAAGCCCCTCATCACTATTAGAGCAGATAAGGAGGAGGAGAGAGGGAGGGAGGGAGGAGAGAGAGAGGGAGGAGGAGGGAGGGATGAGGAGAGAGAGAGGGAGGAGGAGAGAGAGAGGGAGGAGAAGGGAGGGAAGCAGCATCAGCACAAAACACTTTGAAATGCAGGCAGAGAGGGAGGGGGAGAGGAATGGGGGTGATAGACAGGACCAGACACACCCAGTAATAAAACTAAACTTCAGTCGAGATCACTTTAGTCAAAATTGACCCATTTATTGTGCATGCAGCAAATACAGCATATGAATTTTGGCGGTGTGCTCTGTTCGGGGGGCCCCCTGACTTCCACAGAATGTGGAAAGCGCGATAGTAGGGGGAGGCGAAATCTAGATGTTCCCCCTCTCTGGGCCAGCTTGGCCCAGAGTGCCGGAAGAGGGAATGGCATCGATTTAGTCCCCTGCCTCTATGACGATCAGAGTGGGCCGTGATCGGGAAGTCGCTCGGGGGTAACTCAGCCCACTAAGGCCGTCAAAGAGAGCCACAGGGGGACTGCTGTACATTATAGTCCCTAGCCTCCACGGGCCGACGCTTCGTGGAGTTCCGAGGGAGTACAGCCTAGAGTCTCTGCCTCCATGGTGACCGGAGGAACCGCTGGATGGCTCTTCGGAGATGTTTCGGCCCACGATCACCATGGAGAGCCACAGAGACTAAGCAAGTGAAATTCCCCGGCTCCCACCAGCCGACGCATAGTGGAATACCAGAAGAATGCAGCAATACCCCCCAAAATGAACTCACCGGCAGCTCCGAGGCCCTCATGCTACATGAAGGTGTCGACGGAGAACGCTTGGGTAGCGTTCGTACGCCGATGAAGACCATCTGCCCATGGACTTCAGGGTGGACACCGGGGCGATGGAAGCAGTGTGGTTGCGGCTCCTATGCGGAGGGAGTGTGCAGTGTACCGGTCCGGTGGAAGCCCGCACGCCAGGCAGAGGGTGCGGAGACTAGCGGCGGACCAGGCTCTCGTCATGAGCTTACCCTCTCCCGTCAGGAAGAGGGGCTCCTCTCCACCGGCCTGGGGTCTGCCCATCAGGTATGAGCTCATGGAGGACAGAGGACAAAATGGGGTGTTATTTCCTGATATATACACATTCACGACATCACCGGCTCTGTCTGCCTTAGAGTGCTTCAGGTGCAGGATGAAATAAAGCGCGTGAACCGTGATATCTGCCCTCGTGAGGTCATGTGACGGGTCAAATGACAATGTGCGTGTAGAATATTCACCAACCCTGAGGAACCCATAGAAAGCTGTGAGAATAACGGTTTCCAACATTAAATTCGATTGAGTGTCAAAACACCCAAGCCTTAACCGTGCGATTAACCTATGAACGAGTGAAAGAGTGAAGGGAAGACGTTTATCATTGCCTTGTGGGAGCTCTCCCGTAATGCCGTTAAGGAGGAGCTGGATGGATGGGTTCCCCAGTAGTGAGCCAGTGGAGGGGTCCAGGCAGCGCATGTGAAATTGTACACCTGCAACAATACTTTTAACCGCTGGAGGCCGCAGCCGTCTGGACTCAACACAATGGACTATAAATGCTGATAAAACCAAATGTTAATGGGCATGACAGGTACTTTAAATGTGGAGCAGAACGCAGTGAAATGAGACTATGCAGTCGTATTGTTTTAATGTGGTCTTGGCTAGACCAGCTCTCATGTCTCGGGCAGCGGATTACAGGAGGGCATCAGGGCATCGTTCTTTAACAGAACCGTCTGCCGAAAAGGAGGGCAGACCAGGCCGGACGGGGCCACATCCAGGCACAGTCAGCGGAACTTCTGTGAATCAAACCGGGACAGCGAGTCAGCAATTTGATTGTCGAGGCCGGGGATGTGGACAGCGTGGAAAGTGAAGTTCCCCTGCACGGACAGCTGTGTGCGGCGGCGCATTAATTTATTAATGAACGGAATGTTCGAACGACCATTGTTGGACCATTCACTGTGGCTTCGTTATCGCAGAAGAATAGAACGCGTTTCCTGGACCACTGAGGGCTCCACAAAATACTAGCGACGACAATGGGATACAGCTCCATAGCGCCGTGGAGCTGACTTGGTTAGGCTGCGAGTCAGTTCGGTAGGCCAAGCGCTAGAAAACCAGTTATTACCGAACATACCCCCAAAACCCACCAAGGGCGCAGCATCAGTTAACAGCCGAAGGGACACAGAAGAGTCATAGCCAACATTGTAGAAAAAAAAACGCTGTTCCACCCGTCGCACAACTGGGACCAAAACGGAGATCCGAACGGCAGCCCTCATCCAAGCTGACCAGGTCCTGCAGGCGGTCAACGGACCGGGCCAGCGCGAGCAGCCGGGAAACGA
Source organism: Borostomias antarcticus (assembly GCF_949987555.1). NCBI lineage: Eukaryota > Metazoa > Chordata > Actinopteri > Stomiiformes > Stomiidae > Borostomias > Borostomias antarcticus. The sequence goes on along the minus strand of NC_140243.1, from coordinate 12,206,122 downwards.
ATGAGCGGCCTGGAGGTACGACGCGCATGCCGAAGTTCAGATGCCCGAGTAAGGAGAGCAGCTCCCTTTCAGTAATAACTAACCGCTCCCGCGCGTCGCGCATAACACTCTGAACCCGATCCGGCTTTTCGAGGGGCAGAGAGGCCTACATCCTAACGCTAACCAGGAGGATACCGAGGAACTCTATCAGTTAGCGCGGGGCGATGGTGTCCCCGTTGGACAGAGGAATGCCCAGCCGGGAGAAGGTGCTACGCAGGGCCGCGATACCAAGGCCCGGGTCGTCAGTGGGAAAATCGATGAGTAAATCGTCCAGCAGGTGAAGAACGAACGGGAGCCGGCAGTCATTCAGCAGGACCCAGCATAACGCCTCGGAGAGAGAATCCAAAATCTTCGGGCTGCTGCGACAGCCAAAAGCCAGCCGAACCAAAAAGTACATCAGCCGTGCCACCGGACGCCGAATAAATGCCATTGCGACGGATGGAGGGGCATCACCTTGAAAACGTCAGTGATATCCGCCTTGGACAGCCACACACCCCTACCCGCAGTTTAATGAACTCGATGGCATTATCGACCGACGCGTAGCGGAGGGAAAATGAGGCAGGGGTATTAGACTGTTGATGCTGGGGACATCGCGAGGAGCAGAAAGGTCGATGATCAACCGCTTTTTCCCTGAATATTTACGTGTTGCCACGCCGATCGGACTGATGCGCGTGACTGGAAATGTCGACGAACTTTAGGGACCGATAACGAAGCCCTTCCTGACCACCTTCTCCAGCAGCGCGTCCACCACCTCGGGCTCCCTAACGGCAGACAACAAGTTATTACAGGTATGGGAAACGTCAGGTAGTCAGGCTAACCCGGCAAAAAAACAAGCACAAGTCCCGAAGCAAACAACTGACGAAACAACAGTTCGGATGCTTATGCCGCATTCCAGATAGGATTTTGAGCCTGTAAGGTACGACTTCAAGTCACAACTCACGACTTCATGCATTCCAGGCAACTGTCCGAGCGTGTGGAATTCTAGACAAATGTAACTAGCCAATATGGCAAGCTTGAGATTCGACACCGTCAGAGCTGGCAAGCTGAACAACTTCTCACCGTTTGCATGTCAAGTTCAGGTTTACCTTAACGTTAGCTAGCTAGCGCTAGCTGGCTCTAGTCGTTGACATATTCGAGCATCATTACATACACATAGCAGATTATAGAGCATAATCGTTTGTATTAATTAGATTACGACGTACAATTTGACTTTATGTTGCCCTAAAGTTAAAGGAGTAGTAAAGGGAAAATGCATGTTTAACCCTGTTTTAAGGTTACTTATGATCATATACAATGTTGAGGTCAAAACGTTGACAAAGCTAGCATTTTCAAGAAAGTTGACAATTGCTCTACCACCGTTTTGGTCATTCAATGGATGTGGATGGGCATCTTGAAAAATAATTCAAAAACATGTTAAACTCTCGATTTCAAAGACAAGAAGCTCAACAAGGGTGTAATTGGTGTCTGTTGGTATTCTGACATCAAATTCGCCGTAAAGTATGAATCGTGTAGGGTGTAGTATGAATTCTGTAGCAAAGTATGAATCCTGTAGGCACATAAGGGATACCCCTTATGTGCAATACAAAGAACCTTGATGAACGCTAGCTAGCTAGCAAGCAATCAGTATAGCCTGTCATGTAGCTAGCACCAGCCAGCGAACTCACAAAACAAGTCAAGAAGGGGGTATTTGATAAACCGATTACATTTCGATTATCTACATAGTTACGTTCTCGCCTGAACTGTTAACATTTTAATAGTGACATAGCACCCGGCGTACAGTCAAAATTACAACAGTTCAGTTATAGCGGTGGACGGGGCATGAACAACCTGTGACATCAGCGGCTCATGAATGAAACCCAGTGCTGGTGGCTGTGGTAACGCCGAACCACAACGCAACCACAATCAAAATTATGGCATACGGTGCAGAGGGACGTGCTCCTCGGCCTCGGAATCCGGCCGCTCCACGACGTCACTAAACAGACCCCCCAAACCACGGATCGGAGAGGATATCGCAGGCAGCAGGTAGCAAAACGCACCAAAACACAAACATAAGCACGAAACGCAAGAGCAGAGAACGAGGACGCAGTGAGCAGATACAAGCGATCAGCAGTAATGGCAAGAGCGAACAATGACATGTTTTGACAGCTTAAATACATGCACTCTAGCGTGCTGGACCAATGCTATGACAGCTGACAGTCAGCTGGGGCGTTGCGTCGTTACGGGGTGTGACTGATTAGCCTCTGCCGATTAGCCCGGCATTGACATCCGTGCCTCGCCTGAAGTTGCGTCAGAGACTTCATTATTGCGTATTGAGAGAGTCACTGAGTATAAATATCTTGGTTTGTGGCTGGATGATAAACTCTCATTCAAGTTTCATGTAGACAGTCTAGCCTCTAAACTGTGGCAGAAAATGGACTTCCTGTACAGAAACCGTTCTAGCTTTCCTATGTTCAACAGGAAGAGAATTGTTCAAGCTGTCTTCAATCAATCAAAGCTTTATTTGTATAGCGCATTTCATACCCAGAGGCAACACAATGCGCTTTACAGAGAACAAGGGAGGTGGGCATACGACCCACTCTCTACATATTCCAGAGGGAAGCAAAAAAACAGTTATCACCCGGGGGCCAGATAAGTGAGCTGTAAAAATTCTTTCCTGACCCCTCTCAACAAGGCGATCGAGCAAGCTCCAGGAGTATGTTTGTCTACCGGCTAAGAACATTTATAAAGCAATACATTACATTAAATTACATTTCAGAGTAAGAGAGGCTAAAAGCATCATAGGAGAGAGAACATTCTACGGACATGCTACGACATCCACAGCAGACACGGGGGTATCTATCGGACTCCGGGAGGTCTGCTGGTGACAGTGGGGCATCCACTTACTGATCTTCTTATCAGTATTAGACTATGGTGACACAATCTACAGTATAGACATGCTTCTGTGACTACCCTATTATTATTGTACAGTATATTGTATATGTTTTGTTGTTATTTGTGTGAACTCGTCAACACTGTAAATGAGGGCTTAACGAGTATAAATAAAGCTTATGAATGAATGAATGAATGAAGAGTGCTTGGCTCTGGCCTCGGCTGAGTGTCCGTCCATAAATAGATAGATTCAAATGAGAGCTAATTACTGATCAGAGGTAATGACCCCATATCAGTGTGTGTGTGTGTGTGTGTGTTTATGTGTGCATGTGCACGTGTGTGTTGTGTCTCCAGCACTCCATTGATTTTAACCTAGATTCTGGATGAGCATTAAGACCCATCCTCTCTCCATCCCTTTCTCTCTCTCCCTCTCTCCATTTTCTTTAATCCTCTATCAGTGGTGGGTGGCTAGTTGCCAGGCTGCTGCAGGCAAGATATTCATCAATCACCAATATTGACTCAGACCTGACTAATCGATTAGGTTTAATTGCCAAATTACACCCTACCCCACATTGACAATTGGCGGTGGGAGTTTCTGGCACTCCTGTGTTGGTCTGGAGATGTAGGTTAGCACCGCAGAACCTCCTCTGATGGTTCATAATCCTGTGTGCGTCTGTGTTGTCTCAGAGTGTTTAACTGTGTGTTTGTGTTGTCTCAGAGTGTTTACCTGTGTGTTTGTGTTGTCTCAGAGTGTTTACCTGTGTGTTTGTGTTGTCTCAGTGTTTACTTGTGTGTTTGTGTTGTCTCACAGTGTTTACCTGTGTGTTTGTGTTGTCTGTTTACCTGTGTGTTTGTGTTGTCTCAGAGTGTTTACCTTTGTGTTTGTGTTGTCTGTGTTTACTTGTGTGTTTGTGTTGTCTCAGAGTGTTTACCTGTGTGTTTGTGTTGTCTCAGAGTGTTTACCTGTGTGTTTGTGTTGTCTCAGAGTGTTTACCTGTGTTTGTGTTGTCTCAGAGTGTTTACCTGTGTGTTTGTGTTGTCTCAGAGTGTTTACCTGTGTTTGTGTTGTCTCAGAGTGTTTACCTGTGTGTTTGTGTTGTCTCAGAGTGTTTACCTGCGTTTGTGTGTTGTCTCAGAGTGTTTACCTGTGTGTTTGTGTTGTCTCAGAGTGTTTACCTGTGTGTTTGTGTTGTCTCAGAGTGTTTACCTGTGTGTTTGTGTAGAGGAGGAGAGGAGAGTCCGCGCCAACGACAGAGAATACAACGAGAAGTTCCAGTATGCAGTAAGACTCTAACCCTAACCATGGATGTGTGATATTTACATCAGCATGGATAATGGATACCTTCACACCATCTGTAATACATTTTCTCCCCCCCCCCTCTCTCTTTCTCTCTCTCTCCAGAGTAACTGCATCATGACGTCAAAGTACAACATCATGACCTTTTTGCCCGTCAATCTGTTTGAGCAGTTTCAGGAAGTGGCCAATACCTACTTCCTCTTCCTGCTCATACTGCAGGTGAGGGAGGGAGGGAGGGAGGGCTGATTGAGGGAGGAGGAGAACAGAGGGGTGGAGGAAGGGGAGAGAGAGAGAGAGAGAGAGAGAGAGAGAGAGAGAGGGAGAGAGAGAGAGAGAGAGAGAGGGAGAGAGAGAGAGGGAGAGAGATCTAGTTCTACTCAAACTACAGTAATGTAGTTCTCTGTGGTTCCTCTGTGCTGGTATTATGAGCTGATCCAGGACCTGTTCTCTTTAATGAAGAGCCTGTGGTTCCTCTGTGCTGGTATTATGAGCTGATCCAGGACCTGTTATCTGTCTCAGCTGATTCCTCAGATCTCCTCCCTCTCCTGGTTCACCACCATCGTGCCTTTAGTTCTGGTGTTGAGCATCACTGCAGTGAAGGACGCCACAGACGACTACGTGAGTGGCTGTTTCTCACACACACACACACACACACACACACACACCCCAACAACGCACACTATGAATGAAAGGCTGCTATATGATTAGTACTGTATACTCCTGAGATCTCCAACTCAGGGCCTACAGAACTAGCCTTAGGTTTCCTCTCCAACCGTAACACACCTGATTCTAATGATCTGCTCGCCGGGTCCATAATTAGCTGATTCAGGTGTGTTGTATGTTAATTAAACTATTCCTGCTGTACCATGCCTGTATCTCCTTCAGTTCCGTCACAAGAGTGACAACCAGGTGAACAACCGCCAGTCTCAGGTCCTCATCCATGGCTCGTAAGTCAACACCGCTACCGGTCATCCTGACTGGGCAGTCACTTCTGCTATTGGCCATGGTCGCTGGTCACTGACACTTTGTACTGTACTGATCTCTCTCCCTCCCACTCTCTCGCCCTCTCTCTCTCTCTCAGTCTCCAGAAGGAGAAGTGGATGAATGTTCGAGTAGGTGACATTATTAAACTGGAGAACAACCAGTTTGTGGCAGTAAGTGTCTCCAACACTCAACTAATACACTGTATGCCAACACGCACGCACACAAACACGCACGCACGCACACACACACACACGCACGCACGCACACACACTTATGGAGCTCCTTTCTGAGGCCCTGCACATGCAGATCTAGTGATTTACAGGTTCCTGTATAGTGCTGTTTTGTGGATGGATTCTTATGGGTTTCATATCCAGCAGAACACTTTTAATCAGTATTGTTTTATGGTGCTTCTACAAACTCACACCAGACATGTGTGCCAGCATAGTTAAATGCTCACATCCAGACATGTGTGCCAGCATAGTTAAATGCTCACATCCAGACATGCGTGCCAGCATAGTTAAATGCTCACATCCAGTGATGCGTGCCAGCATAGTTAAATGCTCACATCCAGACATGCGTGCCAGCATAGTTAAATGCTCTAGCATGTTCAAGTCATGATCCTTTAGAATGCTTTGGCTAGCTGATGTTGGTGAGTAGGCATTTTCTTGTTCATGGGTGTATCATCAATGCTTGGTTAGCTGAAGCTAGTACTAACTCCAGCTGGTGTGTGTGTGTGTGTGTGTGTGTGTGTGTGTGTGGTGTGTATGTGTGTGTGTGGTGTGTGTATGTGTGTGTGTGTGTATGTGCGTGTGTGTGTGTGTGTCTGTGTGTGTGTGTGTCTGTGTGTGCGTGTGTGTGTGCAGGCTGACCTGCTCCTGTTGTCCAGCAGTGAACCCCACGGACTCTGTTACATCGAGACTGCCGAACTTGACGGGTCAGAATCCGCTCAGTACTCTACTATACTAACTATAATACTATACTAACTACAATACTATACTAACTATAATACTATACTAACTATAATTACCCTTACAATGAGATCAATACTGTACAGTTACCGTTACAATGAGATCAGCAGCACCGAAAAACCTCTTTTCATCCCTCAATATTGGACTATTGTATCACTTGGTTATTGTATTTTGCTCTGTCCTGTCTTGTCCTTGCATCATGTTTATGGTCGGAGGTGTGTGTGACCGTGACCCTAACCCTAACCCATACCCTAACCCACGTGAGGTGTGTGTGAGCCTCCTTAACTGAATACAGTCTGATTCTCAGTCATGTTATGTATGTTGCCTTGCAGAGAGAGCAACATGAAGGTTCGCCAGTCCCTATCTGTGACCTCTGACCTGGGAGACCCCAACAACCTGGCCACGTTTAACGGTAGGAGGGATGTTCTCTGCTCTCGCTGCCCGTCTCTCTCTCCTCTCTCGCAGGTCCACTCTGCACCTGAGCACTTATCACACACACACACACGCATGCGCACATACACACATTGAGCTGCCCTATGTCAGCAGTCCCCGTCTCCCTCAGACATACAGAGTCCCTGTTCATCAGCACAGACACCCACCTGAGACACAGCCTCGAATCAAACTAACCCCACACACAGCCTCCAATCAAACTAACCCCACACACAGCCTCCAATCAAACTAACCCCACACAGCCTCCAATCAAACTAACCCCACACACAGCCTCCAATAAAACTCATATCACATTCCCAGTGTGTGTCCATGGGCGCGTACTGTACGCGTGTGTGTGTGTGTTTGTGTGTATGTGTTTGTGTGTATGTGTATGAATTTTTATTTATTTTATTTGATCAAGGGGAACGATGTGCATTATTTAACTATTAGTGCCAAGGGCGAAACTTCAGTTTGAGAAGTGGGGGGGACACAAGTAGGGATGGTGAATTTCATTTCAGCCATACTGCTCTCAATGTCCTCATGTCATTGCACACATGCACATTGGCAAAGTTATTCATCTAAATATTAATAAATATGTAATTTATTGATTTCTCGATTTTTAATGAATTGGAAATCAATAAATCATGAAAACCAAAGGTTGTCATAGTTTGATATATATAATAGAATGTTGATTTATATAACAGAATGTTGCACAAGTGGTTTGAGGTGTTTCTGACAGATATTGGCAAAGTAGTTAATCTAAACTGTATGTATGAATGAACGAATGTCATTTTTTGATTTCTCAAATATTAATAAATTGGTTATCAATAACTCACGAAACATTTGCTGGTGTGAGTCCAACTAACAACTAACAACAGAGGAATGATGTGCTTTCCATACTTTATACAGCACACATAGCCTACCTGCACACATAGCCTACTTGCACACATAGCCTACCTGCACACATAGCCTACCTGCACACACAGCCTATCTGCACACATAGCCTACCTGCAACGCAGTGCTGCTGCTCCCTGCCTCATCCTGCCTGTCCCTGTCATAACCTCCTTGGTCCCTGTCCACTGCTGGCTCAACCTCCTGATCTCTGATATGAAAGCAGTTGACATGAACAAGGAAGTATTATAGAACAGTGTTGAGCAGACGCAGTTAACATGAAGGTTATAGTGCTGATTAATATATTCATATAGGCAATGTTACTTGCTACTAGGGCTGCCCCCTGAAAGTCGACGCGTCGAATCATCAGTCGGAGACCCTTAAGTCGACAGAGATTCTTTAAGTCGAGCAGTCGTTTTCTGCTCCACTGTCAAGGACTAGGAGGTGGACTAAGATCAAGGACAGGCCAATCATTCGTTTTAGACCTAGGCTATTACCGTAGCTATTCGTTGGGCTGTAAAAGAAGAGTTAAGACTGATATAGCAGAGGGAAGAAGGCAGGGAGCCCCTCTCCCCTGTTAAGCGTGTAGCC
>NC_140243.1:12158055-12188055 GCF_949987555.1 Borostomias antarcticus | reverse complement strand
GTAAACCAGTATGTTACTGAGGTAAACCAGTATGTTACTGAGGTAAACCACTATGTTACTGAGGTAAACCAGTATGTTACTGAGGTAAACCAGTGTGTTAAGCAGTGATGCGGCGTCTGTAACTTCCTGTGAGCCTCAGTAGACTGGCGAGCAGCAGTGCAGGTCACAGACCTATGGTTAGGAAATCCACAGAGCTATGAGCCGTACAAACGAGGCCAGAAACAGATTGAATTCATGAAAAAGGAAAAATTTTGGGAACGTTTTTCCTAAATCTGACCCCGGGAGGAAGCTGGGAGGGGTGGCAGGTGCAGGTTCTGGGAGGAAGCTGGGAGGGGTGGCAGGTGCAGGTTCCCTACTGGAGCTCAAAGCTAAACATTCATTTTGTTGGAAGAGCGACTGAAATTAAAATATGGTAGGCTATGCCATGGCTGTATGGTGTGAGGTGATATAGCCTACGTGTCCGTGTATGTGTCCTTCCTGCAGGAGTATGTTGTCTGTATGGTGTAAGGTTATATATCTGTATGTGTTGTCTGTACGGTGTAAGGTTATATAGCCTGTGCGTGCGTGTGCGTGTAGAGACCTGTCGGAGCAGCAGTGGGAGGACTGGGCCGAGGGGCACCGCTGGGCGAGCAGCGCCTCGGACCACAGGGAGGACCGGCTGGCCGCCGTCTACGAGCAGATAGAACAGGACATGATGGTACGGGGGCGCGCACGTGTGTGTGTGTGTGTATACGTGTGCGTGTTTGTGTGTCTCTGAAATGCCCTTTGAGTGTTGGATTAGGTCTTCTATGTAATTCACAAATCTCTGTGTGTGTGTGTGTGTGTGTGTGTGTGTGTGTGTGTGTGTGTGTGTGTGTGTGTGTGTGTGTGTGTGTAGCTCCTGGGGGCCACAGCTATAGAAGACAAGCTGCAGGAAGGAGTCCCAGAGACCATCGCTATTCTGTCCCTGGCCAACATCAAGATCTGGGTTCTGACCGGAGACAAGCAGGGTGAGAAACAACACACAATTGACACACACAGTTGACAACGACCCCATCATTATTATCAGACTCAAGCCTGTGTGCATCACTGTCCCTATAGACATGTTAACCTGCCTTTCTCCTTCTGCTTCCCAGAGACAGCAGTGAACATTGGATATTCTTGCAAGATGCTGACCGACGACATGACTGAGGTCTTCATCATCAGTGGACACACTGTCCAGAGTGTACGAGCTGAGCTGAGGTAGATACTCCATCTGTCTGCCGTCGGGAGGTAGACCTCCATCATGTCGGTATCGAATGGATTATACATCTCCAGACTCATCCCTCATCCCTCTCTCTCTCTGTCTCCCTCTCTCTCTCTCTCTTTCTCTCTGTCTCCCTCTCTCTCTCTCTCTCTCTCTCTCTCTCTCTCTCTCTTTCTCTCGCTGTCTCCCTCTCTCTCTCCCTCTCTCTCTCTCTCTCTCTGTCTCCCTCTCTGTCTCCCTCTCTCTGTCTCTCTCTGTCGCAATCCCTCAGTTGTGTCTTCCTGTGTCAGTCCCTTAGTTGTGTCTTCCTGTGTTAGTCTCTCAGTGGTCGTGTCTTCCTGTGTCCTCAGGAGGGCGAGGGAGCGCATGCTGGAGGTTTCCGGGAGCAGAGGGGAGGGGAAGGAGGGCTGGGGGGAGGGGTGCTCTCTGGGGAGCGGGGGAGGGGGAGACTGGCCCCCTCCAGGGGAGAAACAGCAGCAGTGCCCCCCTGCTCCTAGCCCCGCCCCTGGCCCTCCCCCTCCTCTTAGCCCTGCCCATGGCCCGCCCCTTCCTCCTAGCCCCACCCCTGGCCCGCCCCCTCCACCGCCCTCCACGCTGCTGGAGAACGTCTCTGGAGAGTTCGCCCTCGTCATCAACGGACACAGCCTGGTGAGACCACGCACACACACACACACACACACACACACACACACACACACCAAGGTTATTATAGTTAACGAAAACTAACAAAAAAACTGAAACTAGATGTGAAAAAACATTTTAGTTAAAGGGCAATGCTCGTTTTTGACAACCTGGACCTTATTTACGACATATTATAAGAAGTTTGACTCACCGAGATCACTTTTGTGTAGTTCGGAGGCCTGTAGAAGAAATTTAAAATCCAGCGCGAGCCAGTATATCTATGTAATCACGGTGATCGGGGCACCGAGAATGCAGTTTCTCAAAATCTATTTTCGGCCGCTAAACGGTTGTTTTCATCAATCAGATTGGATGAATCGACAGTTGAGATTCCTCAACGCGAGGCATTGTAGTGGTTTTCAAATACGGGGTCTTTAGCCTCTGTAATATGATCTTTACACGCCTTTCCCCACTTGCTCCAGCACGCATGCGCACAGGCCAGCGCGCAGACTGGCTATTCTCCGGCTCACATTCTCTGCGCTACGATCGGATTGTTGCTGACGAATGACGACGACAATATTCTCGGCACCAACAACGATCGTAGCGCAGAGAATGTGAGCCGGAGAATAGCCAGTCTGCGCGCTGGCCTGTGCGCATGCGTGCTGGAGCAAGTGGGGAAAGGCGTGTAAAGATCATATTACAGAGGCTAAAGACCCCGTATTTGAAAACCACTACAATGCCTCGCGTTGAGGAATCTCAACTGTCGATTCATCCAATCTGATTGATGAAAACAACCGTTTAGCGGCCGAAAATAGATTTTGAGAAACTGCATTCTCGGTGCCCCGATCACCGTGATTACATGGATATACTGGCTCACGCTGGATTTTAAATTTCTTCTACAGCCCTCCGAACTACACAAAAGTGATCTCGGTGAGTCAAACTTCTTATAATATGTCGTAAATAAGGTCCAGGTTGTCAAAAACGAGCATTGCCCTTTAACTGAAATAAAAATAAAAACTACGCTTTACAAGAAAACGATAACTAACTAAAACTGTATTGTGTGTTTAAAAAACTAACTAAAATAAACTAAAATTATAGAGAAAATGTCCTTAGTTTTAGTCTTTTTCGTTTCATACGTAAGCCTAGTCTTTTGGGTGGTTATGAAATCCATCTTTTTTAGCTGTGTCACTGCAAAGAAGTAACCTGACGTGCGCCAGATGGTCTGTTTCACACAGAGTGAAACAACGTGAGAAAGATCAGGATGGTCTCATGAGGCTAGCGCAGAAGAAAAAAAAACTCAAACTAATACTGAAACTAATAAAAACGAAACTCGTGACCTGGCACCTCTCTGTCTGTCTGTGCGTGTCTGTGTGTGTGTGTGTGTGTGTGTGTGTGTGTGTGTGTGTAGGCCCATGCGCTGGAGGCTGACATGGAGGGGGAGTTTGTCCTGACGGCGTGTGCCTGTAGAGCGGTCATCTGTTGCAGGGTGACCCCTCTCCAGAAGGCCCTGGTGGTGGAGCTCATCAAGAAACACAAGAAGGCCGTGACTCTGGCCATCGGCGACGGAGCCAACGACGTCAGCATGATCAAGAGTGAGGGGCGGGGGTCAGCATGATCAAGAGTGAGGGGGGGGGGGGGGGGGCAGGGCGGGTCAGCATGATCAAGAGTGAGGGGGGGGGCAGGGCGGGTCAGCATGATCAAGAGTGAGGGGGGGAGGGGGAGGGGATAGATGAGCCTGTCTGAACGCTCTGTACCAGTACAGGACTATTGATTTGAAGGGTTGTGAAATGTGTTGGTGGTTTTTGCGTGTGTTTTTGTATGTGTGGTAATGCATGTTTCACTGTCTGTTTCTGGTGTGTGTTCATGTGTGGAGTAACAGGGGGAGTCTTTGTCTGCTTATGTCCTTTCTGTTTACACTCCTTTCACAATCTAGTGCTTTTATGTGGTTGTGTGTGTTTGTGTTTGTGTGTGTGTGTTTGCTTGTGTGTGTGTGTGTGTGTGTGTGTGTATGAGCAGAGCCTGGCAGGCAGACAGAACTTTTGTGTGTGTTTTTGTCTGGGAAAAGCGGAAGAGATGAGTTCTCTCTGGAGGAGGAGGAGTCATCAACCTCCCTAACCCTAACCCAACCTCCCTGAGGTCATCTGTGGCTCAGCGTGTTCTGATCCTGAATCCGCCCCTCTTGACCCCGCCCCCTGACCCTGCCCCTCCTGACCCCGCCCCTCTCCAGCGGCTCACATCGGGGTGGGGCTCTCGGGCCAGGAGGGCATCCAGGCGGTGCTGGCCAGCGACTACTCCTTCTCCCAGTTCCGCTTCCTGCAGCGCCTCCTGCTGGTTCACGGCCGCTGGTCCTACCTGCGCATGTGTCGCTTCCTCTGCTACTTCTTCTACAAGAACTTCGCCTTCACCATGGTGCACTTCTGGTTCGGCTTCTTCTGTGGTTTCTCTGCCCAGGTGAGGGGTCAGGGGTCAACCGGGGTTAATGGTTGATAAGGCACATGGGCGGTAATGGTTTTCAGGATGGATCAGGTCTGACAATCAGTATGTGTCTCTATCTCTCTCTCTCTCTCTCTCTCTCTCTCTCTCTTTCTCTTTCAGACGGTGTATGACCAGTACTTCATCACCCTCTATAACATTGTGTACACCTCCCTCCCTGTGCTGGCCATGGGGATATTTGATCAGGTCAGTTCCGCACACTTAGACACACACACACACACACACACACACACACACACACACACACACACACACACACACACACACATTTAGACACACACACACACACACACACACACTTAGACACACACACACACAGACACACATATATACACACACACACACAGATGCACACTTAGACACACACACACACACACACACACACACACACAAATGCACACATGCACACACACACAGAAAGTGGCATGTTGCTGCTGTGCAGGATGTGCCGGAGCAGCGGAGCCTGGAGTATCCCAAGCTGTACGAGCCCGGTCAGCTCAACCTGCTGTTCAACAAGAGGGAGTTCTTCATCTGCATCTCCCAGGGCATCTACACCTCACTGGTGCTCTTCTTCGTGCCCTACGCCGTGCTCTCCAGTGCCACCCAGGGGACTGGAGAGCCGCTCGCAGACTACCAGACCTTTGCTGTCACCACGGCGACGGCCCTTGTCATTGTGGTCAGCGTGCAGGTGAGAGAAGGGGTGGAACTGTTGTGTTGGCTTCTGGGTATCTGTAGTGTTGGCTTCTGGGTAATCTGTAGTGTTGGCTTCTGGGTATCTGTAGAGGAGGCTGATGCTTGTGGCCTATGGATGCTTCACACTGTCATTCTATCTCTCTCTCTTTCTGTGTGTGTGAGTGTAGATTGCTCTGGACACAGGCTACTGGACAGCTATAAACCACGTGTGTGTGTGGGGCTCTCTGGGCTCCTTCTTCACATTCATGTTCGCCCTGCACAGCCAGACGCTCTTCACCATATTCCCTAAGCAGTTCCACTTTGTAGGTAAGAGTCTCTCTCTCTCTCTCTCTTTCTCTCTCTCTCTCTCTCTCTCTCTCTCTCTCTCTCTCTCTTCTCTCTCTCTCTCCCTCTCTCTCTCTCCCTCTCTTTCTCTCTCTCTCTCTCTCTCTCCCTCTCGCTCTTTCTCACTCTCTCCCTCTCTCTCTCTCCCTCTCTCTCTGTCTGTCTCTCTCTCTCATGGTCTTTCTCACTTTCTCTCTCTCTCTGTTGGTCACACCTTGTTATCTTGTGATATATTAATAGTTGCAATAGAAGTATGCGTGTGTGTGTGTGTGTGTGTGTGTGTGTGTGTGTGTGTGTGTGTGCTGCAGGCAGTGTCCAGAGCACATTAGTTCAGCCAGTGGTGTGGTTGACCATCGCCTTAGCAACGGTGATATGCATAGTTCCGGTCCTGGCGTTCCGCTTCCTGAAGCTGGACCTGAAGCCGGAGCTGTCCGATACGGTGAGACCATTCACACACCATTCAGAACATTTACATATGGTTATATTACTATGATACATCCAGAGGAATAAGTGATTGAGCTCCTCGTGAAACCACATCTTTGCTGTTTGGCTCTGCTACATTAATTATAATCATTATTATAATCCATCTGAGATCCAGATAGAAGCATAACATGTGATTAATTCGTCCCTTGGGTGATCCTGAGACCCCCGGGTGATCCTGAGACTCCTAGTAGGGGCGCCCAAAACAAGCTTAAACAGGACGTGAATTATTGTTGAAATTCAAAATGGCCTCATAAACAGTTAACAGTTGTCTCAAAAGGCAGCTAAAGGACCTGATAAGAACATGAGATTGTGCACAAATGTCCCAGAGGTGCCCACTTTGGTTTTTAAACGGGAAGTGAGTTACTCTAGTAAAAACCACCTAAACAGTTGGCAGCTGACTCAAACGGTACCTAAAGGACCTCAGAAAAGCATGAAATTTGGCAAACACATTTCTCAGGTGATCCTAAGACATCCTAGAAGGGGTGCTAAAAATTATTTTTTTTAAAGAAATGAGCCATTGAAGAAATACCAAATGGCCACCTGCGCAGTTAACAAGTGACTTAAAGGAGTAGTAAAGGGAAAATGCATGTTTAGCCCTGTTTTAAGGTCACTTATGATCATATACAATGGTTCAGATCAAAACGTTGACAAAACTAGCACTTTTGAGAAAGTCTGATAATTGCTCTACCACCGTTTTGGTCGTACAATGGATGTGGGTGGGCACCTTGAAAAATCATTCAAAAAACATGTTAAACTCTCAATTTCAAAGACAAGAAACTCACCGAGGTGTTAGTTGGCGTTCTGACATATAATTCGCCATAAAGTAAGATTCTAGTTCACCTGGAAAAGCTTTTTAAAATATTTAGCATAGAGCTATTTAGTCGCAGCACATATGTGTGTAAACGTCTGCCAACTAGGTAGCCTAGCTACATAAACAATAACAATAGCAAGTAATTCCGCTTCCTGAATCCCCTCTGCGGATTGATCTACACATCTACACATCTAAGTGCTAGTTTTGTCAATGTTTTGATCTGAACCATTGTATATGATCATAAGTAACCTTAAAACAGGGCTAAACATGCATTTTCCCTTTACTACTCCTTTAAGGCACAGAAAGGAGCTCATAAAATCAATTTGCATATAATCATTGAATCTCCTCTATTAAGCCCAATGATAATAATTTGCAAATGTTTAACTCTGTTAGTGGTGTGTGTGTTTCCCCTCTCTGTTCCTCAGTAAGCTGCACTCTGCAAATATTGATGCGTTCAATCTTCGTCTTCACACTCCGTCCCATGACTCCTCTCTCCCTCTCTCTTCCTCTCCTCCTCTCCTCCTCTCATCCCTCTCTCCTCCTCTCCTCCCTCTCTTCTCCTCCAGGTGCGCTACACCCAGCTGGTTCATCAGAAAAAGCGCAAGCCTGCAGGTCGCGGTGTGGGCGGAGTCCGGGGTGGCGTGGGGAGTTTGTCAGAGGGTCGTCTGGGGGCGAGAGGCGGGTCCAGGAGGTCGGGCTATGCTTTCGCCCACCAGGAGGGCTTCGGGGAGCTCATCACCTCGGGGAGGAACATGAGGCTGTCCTCGCTGGGTCTGGCCAGCTTTGCCTCGCGACACAGCGCCAGCTGGATAGACACGCTCCGCAAGAAGAAGCACACCCCCCCCAGCGCCTCGGGGGAGAGCAGCCCGGCGCCCAGCTGTGTGTCTGGCTCCGCTGTGCCTCTCTCCAACTCCTCCTCGCTCCTGGGGGGGTCACAGGACACGCCCCTAGAGGAGGGAGCACACACACCTCCTGTCCAACACACACAGACGGCTGCTCCTGGTTCACCTTCTCCTTCACCTCCAGGCCCAGCCCCTGCCCCGGCGCCCTGCACCCCCGTCACGCTGAGGAGTCTTGGGGGCGACTCGGCCGGAGGATGGGCTCTCAGCCTTGGGGCTGTTCAGGTGACACTGCTCAACACAGCTCCTCACTCACACAAACTCACATTCATTTACATGCATTTTCACTAACCTCATTAAATCACTCACACACACACACACACTCACACACGCACACACACACACACACAGTAACTCTCCCTCTGTCCAACAGGATGCTCTGTTTGGTTGGAGGGGCGTCGCCGCTCGCCCAGGACCACCATCTGTTTCCAAGGAAACCAAACATGCAGAGTGAGACAGACGGACAGACAGACGGACAGACGGACGGACAAACGGACAGACGGACAGACGGACAGACGGACAGATGGACAGACGTCTGACAGACAGACAGACAGACAGACAGACAGACAGACAGACAGACAGACAGACAGACAGACGGATGACCGAAGCTTGGAATGTTTGGATGGATTCTTCCAGGGCTGGGAAGACCTCCTCAGTATTAGCAAGTGCACATGCACACAGGAAGTGTGAGGTTGCAGATTCACACACTGGTGCGCTTCTTGGTGTGAGAAACAGTGGTATTGGTGAGCACATGTCCACACTGTGGGTCAGTGTGCAAGACTTTTGCGGTAGAAGTTGTAACAGACAGACTACCCAGGACACACTTCTCTGTTTCTCAACCAATCACAGTGACTGAAAAAAAGAAGAACGCTCGTCTTGCAAATGAACATTCAACCTCAACACTGTGCTCCCACCGAAACAGCAACGCCTGATTCTACTGACGCAACTCTGCCCAACCTGCATTAGATATTAGGATATTTATGAAGGCATTCATAAGTCATTGTAACAGGGTACAGTATGCATGGCTGAAGACAGGCTCTGATGTGATTGTACATAACTGTACCCCAAAACTAAGATGAGGGGGTAGGTTCCAGGGTGTGTGATTTTACTGTCCAACTGTTTGTCAACATGCATCAAAAATAGAGAACTGGGTGGCCCTTCACTCAAGACCATACACACACACACACACACACACACACACACACACACACACTGACTGTATAAACCTTCTTTTTTAGATAGAAACACACACACACACACACACACTGACTGTATAAACCTTCTTTTTTAGATAGAAACAGTCTATATGATGGCCATAAGCATAAACAAAACCCAGTCAAGGGACAGAATCAGCAAATAAGTGACTAGCAATACAGAGAATCAACCAATAGCAGCATAGTCGAAGACAGTGGGAGGTTCTTTCAGTCGTTGAAATATGGATATATCCGAAGTCTCAGTGTTCACGCTAGTTCTCAGTGAGAACGCCATTTTAACTTAACGGAATACTAAACATACTTCTCTCCCTCTCTTCTGTCTTCCTCTCCCATCTCTCCTCCTCTGTTCTTCCTCTTCTGCACCATATTGGTGTCTGGTTCTCTCTTCCCATGGTGACGTCTGAGTGTCTCTCAAGTAGTTGGTACGCTTGATTCAGCTCCCAGGGCCTCCCAGAGGTCGACCAGCAGCGTAGTGAGTGGGCTCTGGAGGACGCTGCTCCCTCTGCCTGTCCCACCCGGGGCCCTGGGGAGCAGAGAGGAGTCCGGGGCCCTGGGGAGCAGAGAGGAGTGACCTAGTCAGGCCCTGGTGGTCGGGGTGGTACTGTCCTCTACTTCAGACCTCAAGCTGAATCTGAACTGATTTACTAACAGGTGAACTCGTCTGGGTCTGTCACAGGGGAATGTGAAAGTGACGACATTCTGCTTGAAATCTTATAACCTGGAAACGGTTCAGCAAGCAGAAATTAGGGCGTGGTTTGGGGATATGCACAGTATAAGGCCTTAACAATAATCCACAATACTGGGGAGTGTTCAGAGTGTTGGTGTTCAGCCAGTAGCTGTGTCGGTGTTGGAGAGGGGACGACCTCCCTGGCGCAGGGCTGCTCAGACGCCAGATCCAGCAGACCCTCACATCCTGTCCCTCAGGAGAAGACACAGCTGGTCTTAGATCAGTGTATATGGCCGACTTACCTTTATTCTGTATCAATGAGGCAGCTTTTGGGGTGAATGATGTGATCTCTGAGAGCTTGGGGACGTTGGGGACGGTGCAGAGGTGAGGGGCTGTAGTCATGATGGACGATGGTCAATAAACACTCACCCTTCTCTCCCTCTGGGAGGAAACATCACTCTGTCTCTGTGTGGATTTTACATTTACTTTATTTATTTTTACATTTTTGTCATTTAGCCAACACTTTTAAATAAAACGACTTAAGTAGGCCTCCATTTGTCAAGTCAACAGCATTGGTCAGGAGCCTGTGGCTCCGGAGACTAATTTGGCTCCTTGACTGCTGATCGTTAGCTGCCACACACATGTAGAATTGGTAATATTACAATTAGTAGCCTAAAACAGCAGAGAAACCGCTGATAATATCAGGCTGAATAAATACTGAGACCAACTGAACCGAAGTCAGGCGTTGTTTGGAACACAGCGATAATCAGCCTGTTTGACACAAGCGGCTCATAGAACAAATGTTTACTATAAATGTGAAAAAAGGCTCTCAAGTTGCTGTCAAGAGGTTCAGATCCCTGGTCTAGAATCGCTGAACCGACCGCACTGTACATCCCAGTCATAAAGCCTTCTAGAAACAGACGCTCATATCTGGGTTGTGGTCAGGGTTAGGGTGAGTTGACCCAGTATGACCCCGGGTTTAAGGTAAAAAATATGGTGGGTGTTTCTTTCTTCTTAAATATATATATATATATATATATATATATATATATATATATATTTTATAAGTGGGCCTACCACTAAAGTTGTGAGTCGTAATGAGAATCATTTGGGGAAAGGTAGGCAGGGGAGAGGTCATTGAAGGGGAGAGGTCATTGAAGTGGCGAGGTCAGTGGAAGTGGAGCTCGAGCTTTCTTTAATGCCTCGAGTCTCCTGCACACGTGCTTTATCAGCACTTTAGAATATAGGCCTAATTACTGTGAGTGGAAAGGGGAACTGTTTTTTTCCCGTGTGTGTGTGTGTATTGGCAGACTTCAGAATTCGACGTTTGTCCATCGCCTCAAAACGTCATTTCTATACGGCAACCAAACGTAATTTCTAGACGGCATCATACAAATGATGAAAATAAAGTAGCCTATATGCATGGAGGCGCTCGGGCAGCGAGCATTGAGCAATTCCCCTGCGCGGATTCCCCCTGTAGCTCCACTCTTGGGTCCAGTTTTGTAAATTAGCCTGATCCCCGTGTCCACGTAGCTATAAGAACAGTAGCTAATGCTAGCTAATAATAATGACAGTAATGTGAGCTAGTTGGCTAGCTAGTAGTGTTGTTTGCTAGTTGCTTGTAAAACGTTGTTGTTTGCTAGTTTCGCCAGCTAGTTTTGCACTCTGTGTTGTCTCACCAAAGTTGTTTGACCCAAACAACCACCCTCAAGCCCTCGTAAATGTATAAACCTCTTCTAACACGTGTTCCAGTCGCACTGAAACGGACGTTTGAGATCTTCTAACTACCATAGTTTGACGTATTTCCGACGCAAACAAGCTATGAGGTTGGGACATACCTTTAGAGGAATTTGATTGGAACATTGACAAGTGGACGGGTTTTAAGAACTTTAGACAGATTCGATAGAAGGATTGCGTTGATTGACGGTTGGATGTCGTGAGATTATTGGCCTAAAATCTAAGGTACCTGTTGTCGTAATTGCACGTGACCTACCGTTTTCCAGGAAGTAAGAAATTATATACTTTGATATAAGATTACAACAAAAGTAGAATTTTGTAATTTTTTGGCATACATCGTTGAATAGGCGAACAATATGGCCAATCATGTGAACCAAAATGGGACAGAATGCTTTTTTCATTTCAGTGCGACTTTAACAACCAATCAAAAACGTAGGGCTATCCCACGTCGTCTGCCGAATAACATAATATATATAGTCTGTTATTATATAATATATATAATAGTATGATGCCGTCTAGAAATGACGTTTGGAGGCGATGGACAAACGTCGAATTCTAAAGTCTGCCAAGTGAGAGGCTGGTATGCATTGACGATCACGTCTTTCTCAGTCTAAAGAGGAAGCACTTAAACTGAAATGTTGTGATTTGTGAGATTGTAAAGGAAACAATAAGTCATGAAATTAGTTTTACAAAACCATTAGGCTACAGAACCATGAGTCTGGGTGGAACAACGATAGGAAGAAAACGGCTCCCGTGGGTATAAACCTTGTGATCTCAAGCACGTTCTCTTGAAACTTCAGGACAGGATGAAGAATAGATCAGCCGAAGCTACGGAGGAGTTGTTCATTATGTAGACCTGTGCGTTAAACGCATTTTGGTCTCGTCAAACGCACTACTTCGAATGTCATGGCATTTATTTAAGCTTGGTTAATGGGCATATGCCTGCACATATCTACTTGAGGGCGAGGGCGTTTCGCAATAGGAAGGGACTTTCAAAAGGAAGGGGCAGGTCGAGCAGTCCGCAGTTGGGTCGAATCTTGTTTACGGGATCATCAGCGAAGTGAGCGTGCGTGCCGATACTGCTAGAATAATCTACGTTTTAATACTCTTAGTTGTTTGAGATTTATCGCACTTTTGTCAGCAGTGGAAGATGATGTTTGAGTTTTGAGATTTCGTGGCCGAACCGGATGAGTGAAGATGCAGATGTTGAGTCTGCTCCTGTGTGCTCTCTGTGCTTTCCCGGTCCAAACCTTCCTCCAGCAGGTGTCCTGTCCCCGAAGAGGTAAGATACTTCATTTAAACTACGAGTGAAGGTAATTTATTTACTGATAATGTTTTAACAATTAGACTGCTGATGTCGTGTTTCGTCCAGTCCTCGCAGTGACGAACTTTCCCATTATTTTCTTTCTTTCTTTCTTTCTTTCTTTCTTTCTTTCTTTCTTTCTTTCTTTCTTTCTTTCTTTCTTTCTTTCTTCTAAGCAAATGACCAATGGAATTTGGTAGATATCAATAGAAATCGAAACCTGTAGAAATCATTATCGTTTTATTATTGTTTTCCTAATCATATCAATCAATAGCCTATGTTTGTGTTGTGCCTGACTCAACCAGGCTCCTTCTGATGTGTATCTAGCAACGCTAGTAAACTCCAAGTGGAGTATACATATGTAGGCTGTTAGTCACATTAAAACTAGACCAACCTCTGGTCACATTCCCTTGAAGAAGCTACTCTCAAAGTCGCGCTCACTGACAACTATTTATAGCCTAGCGGATCTTCATCTACAAGCTGAAATGTCCCCAAAGCTCCAGGACGCAGTGTGGAAACAGGGTTTATATTGGCGCTGAGCCAGAGTTTTCAAGGCCCAGGGAATGTTTACTGAAACCCATGGACAAAGGTCAAAAGGTCTGTCAAATCCCAAAATAAATGATCAGTAGGTGATATACTTTAATAAATGATCAGTAGGTGATATACTTTAATAAATGATCAGTAGGTGATATACTTTAATAAATGATAATGATATGTGATATACTTTTCCAGCATCTGCAGATAACAGACAAGGCACATAGACTCTGCTGCTCAGTTTTCTGTGAATGTTTGGGGAATGTTATACAACACAAGCTCTACACACTTGAGGAGAGAGAGAATATGAGAGTGAAGGTGATTGACAGGAGATATGAGTGAGAGATATGAGTGAGAGATGTGGAGGGTAGATGGAGAAAAAAACGGAAGTGAAGACATGTTGAAAGAGGAAGACAGAAAAGAGATGGTTGTTATGCAAGTAATCCTTGTGTTTATCTCTGCTACCCAGTCAACCACAGCCAACACTCAGAAACCCCCATACCACACACACGCACGCACACACACACACTTCTCTCTTAGGGCTGCTCGATTATGGCAAAAATCATAATCACGATTATTTTGATTGATATTGAGATCACGATTATTTAACACGATTATCTTTTTTCTTTTTTTTATCAAAAGTTTTCTTAACATATCAAATTATAAATTGACTTTGATAACAATTAATATGTTAAATGTTGACTGGCTTTTCTTTTTAACAATGTTCTTTGGATTAGATACATTTCTCCCATGGGAGACAAATTGTGAACCTTGACTTTGATAAATAAAAGTGCCAAAACTGATAATTAAAGAAGCTTCAAAGCCCCGCCACCACCACAGAAGAAGACTACCTCGGAAAAATAATTTCAAAATAATTTCACTATGACAGAACTCGTCTAAATAAGTTATTTAATGGTAGCGCCTAGGCTTCAAACCCCAGCATTTGTTAAAATAGACCCCTTTGCTTAGGTAAGTGAAGTTTCATGTTTATCTGACCTCTCCTAAATAGGCCGACAGCGATTTATTTTGACGGCAAAGTGAATGGGCCGGCAAAGCACTGTTGTCTGGCATGAGCGAGCGGAATGCGTCAACGGGACTGAGAAGGGCTACTTTGAGGGGCAGCTATGACTGCGTAGCAAATTTTACACACCGTGTCAACTTGGTCCAAATCTGTCTCCGCGAACCCATAGTGTTTCCACACCAGTGACGTGGTTTTAGCTCTCGTCCACCAGCGGCTCTCTTTCTGCTGCCATAATCTTCTTCTTGTCGTGTTTTGTTCGAGAGGAGCATGCGTGCGCCTCGCTTGACAACTCCTCGCTCTGAACTGTATATGTTTTGGGGCTTTGGGGGGTGGGGGAGGGGGCAAGCACAGTATAGCTCTGCAGTGTAGGGTGCACTTGATTTGTGCAAAATCGTTTTATGGCGATTACTTTGTTTTAATGATCGTTGACAGCCCAAATCTTAATCTAGATTAAAATCCGATTAATCGAGCAGCCCTATTCTCTCTCTCTCTCTCTCTCTCTTTCTGTGAGTATCTCTGGGCCTGTTTGACTGACCCTGTCTCTCCCCCCTCCAGACCCCCCCCCTGGTGTGCTGGTGGTCCCCCCAGGCAGTCAGCTGGTGCTGGGATGCAGTGGTCGGGTGGAGGTGGATGGGGTGAAGGTCTCAATCACCAGAGCAGATGAGACCCATACCAGAGTTCACTCTGTCAGCCCCACATCAGACAGCACCTCTAGTGGAACACACACCAGTGTTAATGATGGAACACACACCAGTGTTAATGATGGAATAGAAACAAGTGTTAACAGAACATTACCCAATCTGGTGATCGGGACAGAAAGAGCTGTCACTAATGGAGATGCTGTTACTGGAGGAGATGGTTTTCTCAGAGGAGCACCCTCCACCATCAGGGCCCATAGCAGTGCTTCCGTCCAGGGAAACACAGAAGGACTGAACACTGAGGATGGTGTTAGTGCTGGATACTCCATCCTTCCTACTGTGGGAGGAGTCAGCCCTGTGACTGGAGAGGATCCTAAAGGTGAAGTAGAGGAGGACCACAGAGTACTAGAACGGAACCATGAGGTCAATCAACCTGGATACACACATTCTCCAATCAAAGTCACCGGAGCGGCATTCTGGCCAACCAGAGGGAACGGAGTAGGAGGAGCTGGGACCGAGGCAGCCTCTGATTGGCTGGATGGGCAGATGGGCAGTGAGGATGAGCAGGGGTCCAGGGCGCGGCCGGGGCTGGGAGGGGCGCCGCAGTGGAGACGCAACGGGAGACCACTGAGAGGAGGAGGAGGAGGAGGAGGAGGAGGAGGAGGAGGAGGAGGAGCGGTGTTCGGGAATGGAGGGGCCCTGCTGACCTTGCCCTTTGTGAGCACAGGAGACGCGGGGAACTACAGCTGCCATGACGGGGGGGAGAGGCTCTCCTCCCTCCAGGTGACGGTAGCAGGTGAGTCTGGAGGAGGCGCAGCAGGGAGAGGAAAGGAAAGCTGTTTGAACATACTGATTATTACACCTTCATTTAACCAGGTTAAAGACTCATTGAGATTGAAAATCTCTTTTACAAGAGAATCCTGGCCAAGAAAGGCAGCAACACAGTTTCCTGAAAACAAGAGTAAAGATTACGATACACAGCTAAACATAAAGGTTACGATACACAATGACAACAAAAAACAACAATAACAACCACAACAACAATGACAACACATGTTAACAAGACTAGCTCAAAGTGCAAAATCAGTAATAGTTCATAGTATGACGATCAGTTAAAACAGTTACAACTACCAATAGATTCGGTTTCTATAGCCTTTACAGCACTTTTGAATTCAAACAGCACTGATTGGCTGGCTACAGGGGAGAGCTCCTGATTGGCTGCCAGATCACCTATAGTATCTGACTTAGTTTACCTTATCTCATGTGACTCACAGACATCTAAACTCTATCATGGGTGATATGGATATGTTTGACAAACCGTCAGTTTCATTTGACATGTTAGTTGTTAAAACTCTTTCCCCTCTTTCACGCTCGCTGTGCAACATGTCCACTTTCTCATTCTCTTCACACTTCCTCTGTTTCTCTTTTCAGCTCCTCCCGAGCCTCCCAATCAGGCCACGTGTTATAAGAGGTCACCCAGCAGTAAGATCCGCTGTAATTGGACGTTCAGTGAGCCCCTGACTCCACGTCCTCTTTGTCACCTCCTCCTCAGTAAAGAGTGAGAGCGCATCATCTTCGTCTCCTCCTACTCCTCTCTCCTCTTCTCTCCTCCTCCTCCTCTCTCCTCCTACTCCTCTCTCTCCTTCTCCCCTCTCTCCTCCTCCTCCTCCTTTCTCCTCCTCCTCTCTCCTCCTCCTCCTCCTCCTCTCTCCTCCTACTCACCTTCATCCAGCCCAGAGCTGCTCTGTGAGACACAGCTCTGGTTCTTGAGTTCTATTCCAGAGGCTGATTAAGGGTCTTTGCTGTATTAGTCTGATTGTGTACCCTCCCCCCCCACCCCCCCAACACTGTCTCTGTCCATCTCTCTTCCTGCCCCTCTCTTTCTTGTTTTCCAACAGTCTGTCAGGCTCTCTCTTCCATGTGAGCTGCTCATACTCGTCCGCCCCCCTGCCGCGCTGCTGGTGCTCGTTCCTTCACAGTGAGGAGGAGCAGAGGGTTCTTCACCAGGCCCACCTGTGTGTCTCCAACCACGCCGGCAGCATCACCAGCGCCGCCACCTACTTCAAACCCCTGGACATCCGTAAGCGTCGGAGTGTGTGTGTGTGTGTGTGTGTGTGTTTGACGACTTGTACAGTACAATATGTGAATGATATATAATGCTATAGAATAATGGTATGCGCAAGCATTACCTTGTGGCCAGCTTATATGAAGACAGTTGCTTTTACCCTGAAAGATGACCTGAGGTCCCCCCCCCCCCTCCTCTCCCAGTGAAGCCCAACCCGCCGTGGGGCGTCCAGGTGCGTCAGGTAGAGGGGCAGACGAGGAGGCTGAGGGTCAGATGGAGAGAACCCAACAGCTGGAAGGACAGAGACAACTACTTCATCCTGAACTATCGACTCACCTACCAGCCCCTACCACATGGAATAAAGGTGCGTGAGAGAGAGAGAGAGGGAGAGAGAGAGAGAGATGGAGGAAGGGAGAGAGAGAGAGAGATGGAGGAAGGGAGAGAGAGAGGGAGGGAGGGAGGGATGAAGGGAGGGAGAGAGGGGGAGAGAGAGGGAGGTAGGGAGAGAGAGAGGGAGAGAGAGAAATGGAGGAAGGGAGAGAGAGAGAGGGAGGAAGGGAGAGAGGGAGGTAGGGAGAGATGGAGAGAGATAGAGAGAGAGAGAGAGGGGGGGGTAGGGAGGGACGGAGAGAGATAGAGAGGGAGAGATAGAGAGAGAGGGGGAGGTAGGGAGGGAGAGAGAGAGATAGAGAGGGGGAGGTAGGGAGGGAGAGATAGAGATAGAGAGGGGGAGGAAGGGAGAGAGGGAGGTAGGGAGAGATGGAGAGAGATAGAGAGAGAGAGAGGGGGAGGTAGGGAGGGACGGAGAGAGATAGAGAGGGAGAGATAGAGAGAGAGGGGGAGGTAGGGAGGGAGAGAGAGAGATAGAGAGGGGGAGGTAGGGAGGGAGAGATAGAGATAGAGAGGGGGAGGTAGGAAGAGAGAGAGAGAGAGAGGTAGGGAGAGAGATAGAGAGAGAGAGTTTACCCTCTCTGATTGCTGGTCCAGTTGGTGTTCCAGTGTTGGAGCCATTTCAAGTAGAACGTTTATTTGTTGTTATTGTCTTATTCATTTTTATGTATGTTTATGTCCAGTTATGTGGGCTATTGTTTCTCCTATGATCTGAGTGAGGAGCCATTTCACTACTGGCTATCGGCTGCGCTATGGGCGGAGTTTAGATGGCGGCGCTGTGGGCGGAGTTTAGATGGCGGCGCTGTGGGCGGAGTTTAGATGGGGTTGCTGTGGGCGGAGTTTAGATGGCGTTGCTGTGGGCGGAGTTTAGATGGCGGCGCTGTGGGCGGAGTTTAGATGGCGGTGCTGTGGGCAGCCATGGACAGGCTGGCTGGTACAGGTGGGGCAGTGTGAGGCAGCTGGAGACGAGTGTTTGTCCAGAGAGTGATGAGAGTGATAAAGCCTACATACTTATTTGTTTGTTATGTTATAGTTTGAGTGACAATAAATGGATTTGCACATCCAAATATAGTTTATGGCTTTTGGACATGTTTTTTATTGGACACCAAAAAGCCTTTGGAGCACGCCATCTACCCAGGCTACCCAGGCCACCCAGACTACCCAGGCTACCCAAGCTACCCAGGCTACCCAGACTACCCAGGCTACCCAGGCTACCCAGACTAAAGTCCGTATCTGAAGTGTAGGCCTCAGGAAGCGTGCGTCAGGCCGCGTGCGTCAGGCAGTGTTTATCGAGGTATCGATGCGTGACGGAGATGTTCAGCAGATGTTCTGGATGTTCTGGATACTGTATTTACCTAATGGTGTGTGCGTGTGCATGCGTGCATGTGTGTTTACAGACAGAGGTGTTGGTGGGTGCAGACCAGCTCTTCATGATAACAGATGCTCTACCAGGGGTGGACTACGTGATCCAGTTGAGTGCCAGAGATGAGTATGATGGCCACTGGAGTGACTGGAGTCAACCTGTCCAAGCACGCGCCTGGTCAGGTAATCACACACACGCACACACGCACGCACGCACGCACGCACACACACACACACACACACACACACACACACACACACACACACACACACACAGTTCATTGGACAGTTCATTGACCCAGCACTAACACATTACCCATACCATCCAAAGGCAAAACGGACAAAGGTCAAAGGTGAAATCAGAGTAACAAGGACAGAGAGAATGTCCACACACTGTAAGTAGCTCCCACTGTAAGTTTAAGAAATAGGGCACAACGTTTCGGCACAAATGGCCTTCAAATGATGCCCCTGAAGAAGACGCAATGTTCGGGCATTCTCTCTGTCCAAAGGTCAAATCAGCCAGAATGATTTTTGGACATAAAAATTACTTAATGAATACATGAACAATTAGTGCAATATCATTACAGTACATACCTATAACCCATTACATACCTATAACCCATTTATCATTACACACCTACGTTGACTTTTGAGGTTTGCTTCTTCTGTTGCTCTGCGTTGTGTATTTTTTTGTAAGCCTTGATAAGAGTTGCAGCCCCATCTAATTATGAACCACGATGTTAATAGCCTTTCTTGTTGTGATAGTCATTGATGAAATCACCCAACACGGGATTGGAAGCGGCGACAGATGATAGATTTATTGTACAAAGATACAATCACATGGAACACTGGGATGTTTCCCTAGTCTCTCTCTCTCCCTGCTTCTCGGCTGGTTGTGGCTGTGGCGCGAAGTCAAGGCCTTAGACTTCCCTCCCCGCATGGTGTTATCAGCGTGTCTGCCTGCTGGGAGCAGCGAATCTGTCCTGCCGAGTTGCCTACCGTTTCCAAATCAAAGTCTCAAGGTTTGGTTGAGACGTTAAATAGTGCTCTCTCGGCCCACCCCCTACGCCTAGGCCTGCCCGTTTAGGGCCTAGTGAAGCTAGAAGATTGGTGGAGGAGTGACCATACAGATGTGTCGCCTGTCACCCTAACATGATATCTTAATCACCATTGGTTGTCAGTCTGGGTTGTGTCTGTTTATAGTGTCCCATAGAGATGTGTCATTAATACCCCAGAGCAGAGACCCCCCCTGTGGCCTAAGTGTGACCTCTTGTAACCCACTACCTCGAACGGCCATAGCAGCAGCAGCATGAGCTGTCTCCCTCACTCTATCGACTACACAGTGTCCATTGAAAACAAACACATTAAATCAAATACATAGCAGTAATACTCTGTAGATGTTAGACATTTCTCCCTAGATTCTTCACCTATAACCCATTCGGCTGGCCAGGTAAAAAACTTTAATCACATTTTTCTCAGTTTCACCCTTTGCGTAGTTACTGAGTTTTTCATTGTAGGATAATTTGACCATGAATGAAGTATTGTTATCCAATAAAGCAGCTGTTTAGAGGATCCCATCAGGAGAATAGGGGTCTGTTAACAGTGTGATGGTCTCTGCCAGCCCAGAGACACGGTGTTAAGGTCAGGTTAATCAGAGCCACGGTGTTAAGGTCAGGTACACGAGGCTCTACCTCACTAAAGAACCACCCACAGACAAAGGTAGTCATGACAACCTGAGGTGCAGGGTGGGTGTTCCTTCCTCTATATTGTGATTGTGATGCACTCCGAGGTCAAACAAACACACCTAATACACACACACAAACACGCACGCACGCACGCACACACACATGCACGCACACACACACACACATACACACACACACACACACACACACACACACACACACACACACACACACACACATACATACACACACACTGCTGCTACTACTGTAGTACCATAACATGTATAACTGAAAACAAAACCTTGGTGTATATTTCCACAGCTCCTTTGCCTACTGCCCTGAGTGATGTCGCTGTGACTACGGTAAATGCACACACACACACACACACACACACACACACACACACACACACACACACACACACACACACACACACACACACACACACACACACACACACACACAGTGTTTTTTTGTCAAATGTATAGTGTTAATATGTTCAGTCTCACTTTGTCCTTTCTTTTGCAGGATTATTTCTGCCCAGACCCCGAGGGCTCTGGCATGTCAGACGACGACGTGTTCACTGGTGAGACGAAACTGTTTATCTCATAATGCGTCTGGCCGGTTGACCTGGTGTGTGAGGGTTATTAGTGAGGGTTATTAGTGAGGGTTATTAGTGAGGGTTATGTGTGAGGGTTATTAGTGAGGGTTATGTGTGAGGGTTATTAGTGAGGGTTATTAGTGAGGGTTATGTGTGAGGGTTATTAGTGAGGGTTATGTGTGAGGGTTATTAGTGAGGGTTATGTGTGAGGGTTATTAGTGAGGGTTATTAGTGAGGGTTATTAGTGAGGGTTATTAGAGAGGGTTATGTGTGAGGGTTATTAGTGAGGGTTATGTGTGAGGGTTATGTGTGAGGGTTATTAGTGAGGGTTATTAGTGAGGGTTATGTGTGAGGGTTATTAGTGAGGGTTATTAGTGAGGGTTATGTGTGAGGGTTATTAGTGAGGGTTATTAGTGAGGGTTATTAGTGAGGGTTATTAGCTGGATCTGTTCTGTCTCAGGAATCCCCCCGTACTCTCTGTCCTCTCTGGGGGCTCGAACAGGAAAACAATGTCATCACCATGGAAACGCTCAACTGTGAAACTTAAAAACAGGAAGTACTAAGAAATTGACACACACACACACACACACAAACACACAACAACAATTTTGTTTTGGGGGACTTTTGGAATGTGCTGTGGAGGACATAAGGGCTTGTGAAAGGACATGGAGAGACCGGGAGAAATGGTCACTCTGCAGTGTATGTTGGGAACCTGTTAAAAGCACATTCAGAGAGACCACCCAGTTAAAAGCACATTCAGAGAGACCACCCAGTTAAAAACACATTCAGAGAGACCAACCAGGTAAAATCACATTCAGAGAGATCACCCAGTTAAAGGCACATTCAGAGAGACCACCCAGTTAAAAGCACATTCAGAGAGACCACCCAGTTAAAAACACATTCAGAGAGACCACCAAGTTAAAAACACATTCAGAGAGACCACCCAGTTAAAAGCACATTCAGAGAGACCAACCCAGTTTTCTAGATGATTGATTAGTATGCTGTGGTCAATAGTGTCAAATGCAGCACTCACATCTAAGACAATTAGAACTGAGACCTTGTTTCATATAAGTATATATATATGTGTGTGTGTGTGTGTGTGTGTGTGTGTGTGTGTGTGTGTGTGTGTATATATATATATGAAGTCTCCGACGTATTTCAGGCGAGGCACGATGTCAACGCCGGGCTAATCGGCAGAGGCTAATCAGTCACACCCCGTATGACGCAACCCACCAGCCGACTGTCAGCTCTCATAGCATTGGTTCAGCTCGCTAGAGCACATGTATTTAAGCTGTCAAAACATGTCATTGTTCGCTCTTGCCGTTAATGCTGATCGCTCGTATCTGCATGCTCGCCCCACCTCCTCCCCTGCTCCGCCGTGTTCTGTCGATGTCGTCTCTGTTGTCGTCGTTGCTCTCTGTTCCGGGGGTATTGCTGCTTTCTTCTGGTATTCCACTATGCGTCGGCTAGTGGAAGCCGGGGAATTACACTAGCTTAGTCTTTGTGGCGCTCCGTGGTGATCGTGGGCCGAAACATCTCAGAAGAGCCATCCAGCGGTCCCTCCGGTCACCATGGAGGCAGAGACACTAGGCTGTATCTCCTTCGGACTCCACGAAGCGCTGGCCCGTGGAGGCCAGGGAGTATAATGTACAGCAGTCCCCCTGTGGCGCTCTTTGACGGTCTTAGTGGGCTGAGTTACCTCCGAGCGTCTTCCCGATCGCGGCCCACTCTGATCGTCATAGAGGCAGGGGGCTAGATGCCGTTCCCTCTTCCGGCCCGGCACTCTGGGCCAAGCGGCCCAGAGGGGGGGAACATCTAGATTGGCGCTTTCCACATGCGTGGAAGGCAGGGGGCCCTCCGAACAGATCACACTGCCAAAATTCATATACGTAAAGAAAAATGCATATGCCGTATATATTGTTGCATGCTAATAAATGGGTCACTATGGGGTGACTAAAGTGATCTCGACTGAAGTGAATATATATACAGTATATATATATATATATATATATATATATATATGTATATATATATAATTTGTGCGTGTTTGCAGAAACATAGTGGACAGTACAGTATATACATAGGTGATAGTAAAGAGGCATTATTGTATAATGTAACTATATATTCAAAACATTATAACTTCTGATACTCTCTATACCCTCTATACTACCCCTCTCTCCTACCCCTCCCTACTACCCCTCTATACTACCCCACTCTCCTACCCCTCTCTCAGTCTCTGGGTCTCAGGGCAGTGGACAGGAGGTGTGGCCTGATGTCATGTGGGTCATTGGTTCCTGTGTTGTGCTGTCAGTCATCGTGGTCTCTGCCCACCTGTTCAGGTAAATCCACTTCCTTCCCTCCTGTCTTCCAGAGGAAGGGTAATGGCCGATAGTAAAGCTCTAAAGTCTGAGGTGCTTCTGTTCCTGACCTCACTGAGCGCTTGGTCTCTCTGTCTCAGACACAAAGGGAGGTTGGTCTCTAAGCTGCGGAGGCTGAGACTCGTCACCTTCTCCTCCAGCTACTCCCCTCCGGCCCCAGCGCCTCAGAAACCAACTCTCCTGAACTACGACCCCTTGAGCTACAAGGGGCCCCTCTCACAGGCAGTGGAACAGAAGGAAGAAGCAGAGGAGGAGGAGGAGGAGGAGGAAGAAGAGGTGAAACAGGAGTTGGAGTTGGTGGGCTGTGGCAAGGAGGTCTTTGATTTCAACAACACCAGCTACTTCCTGGTTCAGACATACCAGCCCTGACACCTCGTCTTTGCTCCTCCTCTGGTGTCTAAAGGGACTGGACTGGTGTAGCCATGTGGTCAAAGTTCCTGCTGTGTCTGTTGAAAGTCAGTATAACCAGCGCAGGGTAATATCACCATATATTCAACACTTCTGACTTCTGACTCTGAATTCACGCCTTTCCCCTTTTTTCTCCCTTCTCTAATCCAACCCTCCCTTCTCTTATTCACCCCCCCCTTCTTTAATTCATGCCTCCATTCTCTAATTCACCCCTCCCTTCTCTAATCCACCCCTCCCTTCTCTAATTCACCCCTCCCTTCTCTAATTCACGCCTCCCTTCCCTAATTCCCCCCCCCTTCTCTAATTCACCCCTCCCTTCTCTAATCCACCCCTCCCTTCTCTAATCCACCCCTCCCTTCTCTAATTCACGCCTCCCTTCCCTAATTCACGCCTCCCTTCCCTAATTCACCCCCCCCCCTTCTCTAATTCACTCCTCCCTTCTCTAATCCACCCCTCCCTTCTCTAATTCACGCCTCCCTTCCCTAATTCACCCCTCCCTTCTCTAATCCACACCTCATTCCCTAATTCTCTCCCTTCCTTCTCTAATCCACCCCTCCCTTCTCTCGAACCCTCTCTGAGTGTCTGGGTCTCGGGGGGAGGAGAGGCGTGGCCTCATGTCAGGGTCATCGGTTCATTGGTTCATATGGAAAAGGAATGTTTCTCATTATTCCTGTCACTTGATAAGCAAGGTCACTCTAAACTCAGTTCAATTTCAGTGCTTTATTGACAAATAATAATATTAAGAATTCATTTTATTTATAAAACACTTTTCATTGTGAAACAATCTCAAAGTGCTGAAACAACCTCAGTCATTGAGAAAACAAACAAGGGACCCCACATTTCACTAAACAGTTTATAATGTTATGGGCTCTATTATTGATTTCAGTAGCTACCATGTCCTAATGTGTTATGCTAATTGGACTAGATTGACTTTCAGGGCCCAGGTCTGATAGATGAATGAAGTTGATCTAAGAGCTGTTGTAGTCCATCTTTAGTCTAAGAGCTGTTGTGGTCCATCTTTAGTGTTAGAGAGTAGCACTAGGTTGTCTACAAAAAATGGCACTTTGATGTACAGTAAGAGTTTTTTTTAGAATGATGGCGGTGCTTTTAATTCATGTTTATAAATGTGGGTGTCGGTGAAAATATGGTCTGATGTTCTACAAGTCGTATGAATCCAATTTCACAATTTCTTACAAGATTGTAGTCGCTGGGAAAAAGTTCAGTGGAGAGTTTTAGTTTAGTTCTGTGTATTTAATAATTTAACTCAACAGTCCATTAGCACTTTCTGGACTGTACTTTGTCCAGTAATCCCTGCTCTGTTACTGGGAAATCCAATGGACTCTCTGATCATCTTTGATAGTTGATACTAAAATGTGAGCATGTTTATGTATGAGATAGGCTACATAAATATGTAGCTATATGTAGATTGTTGTGCGTCTTTATGGGGTATAATTCATTGTGATTTTGTGATTGCACTGTACAGTATGTTTGAGTTTGCCACACATCTCCATTTTGGGAGCTAATTATTCCTGATGAGGTTCTGAGTAACACCAGACCTGAACATTACAACATGACATATTGTACGATTTGAGTTCCATTTGAATACGTTTCTGATTTTAAAATGAGAAGTATAGCTACTTTTCTTGAGTTAAACTGCTCACATGCATGAAACTCACATTCTTTCCCAGCAAATGTTCAGCTCCTAGCCATAGATTGTGGTAGAGCTTGAAATGTAAATGTATTAAACTTTACACCTCTGTGAAATGAATAACTGTGAAAAAAGAACTGATAACTGTATATCTGTGTTATTATAGGCTATCTGTATTTCTCTCTCTCTCTCTCATACCATAAGCCTTTTGATGAGATGTGAATTTTGTATTGTCACATGTTTTGCATCATAGTGTTGCTGTCAGATGAAAAACACTTATCTCCAAAATTGATGTTTTCAGAATGTTGAAAAGAACATTCCAATTTCTGTTTTTGAACATAAAATCACTTATGATGAGCTGGTTAGAGTACATTTAATTGGTCCCAGTGAAGACGTTGTAAAGGGTCGTCCCAGCTTTCAACTGATGATTGAAAAAAAATCTCCAAAATTGATTTAAGTGATTTTCATCTGCAGCATGTGCGCACATCCACATGCGCACTCTGACGCTGGGGCAGCAACTGTGGTGTGCTGCCATCATGTGGAGAAAGATAAAAATTACACGGAGGCTGTTGCCATAGCAATAAAGGTTCGTTTGTCAACAACAGTTGTCGTTCTGTCCTTCTTGTCCAGTTTGACAGCTAGCTAGCTTAGTAGAATACACTTTATATCAGGCTTAACTATTCAGAACGAAATTATGGCAGAAAAAAATGGACTGGAGAAACTGGACATAAATGCGTTGAGCCCGGAGCAACAGGAGAAACTCCGTCAATTTAAGGTAACTTAACGTTAGTGGAAGGGGCTACGTTAGCCTAACACCCACTCTGAGGCGACAACGTCACAAAAACTAAATGTATAAAGCCAGACAACGTTTGGTGATAACAATTTAGCTTACTAAGTATGTAGCTCAGTCCTCTAAACAATTCCGGTTTTCAAATCGGCGTTATCAGTTTTAAACTGGGTTGCTACGATAGCGCTGCAATTTGGAATCCTGGAGGGGAGCTGCGTTAACTCCCATTCTACAGCTCCTGTACAGTAACGTTGCTACAGTAATATGGAATTCTCATACAATGACGAGGCATCGCCAAGCAAGGGCGACACTTAACATAATTCATAGTGATGATCTGTGGTCGTTTTATATAACTAAATGCACATAAGCTGGAAATGTGAAGGTAGACTCTCTATGATAAATAATTGTAGGAGAGTCGGTTACTTTCCGTTGCAGTTTCAAATGTAGCTAGCACGAGCCCAGAAATCAGTCTTGTCGCAGCTTGGGTGTAAGACATGGATGTATTGTTAAGACCACCCTACGCTGGCTATCCAGTGCTGCTAAATTAGACTAGGCTAAGATGTCATCTTACTAGCTAGTAAACTAGCACTAGATACTTCGTTTTAGCTAGCTAGTTAATTCAGCTAACGCATAACACTCATCCATCGAATGTTTATTTCCTCTAGATTAAAACGAGAATCGACAATGAGAAATATTTGAGAGGCCATCCAGAAGTGGAGGTGTTGATAAGCGACTTTCTCAGGTTTGAAACGTAGGCTGGTCAATTAAAGGGCAATGCTCGTTTTTGACAACCTGGACCTTATTTAGGACATATTATAAGAAGTTTGACTCACCGAGATCACTTTGGTGTAGTTCGGAGGCCGGTAGAAGAAATTTAAAATCCAGCGCGAGCCAGTATATCCATGTAAATTTCTTCTACAGGCCTCCAAACTACACAAAAGTGATCTCGGTGAGTCAAACTTCTTATAATATGTCGTAAATAAGGTCCAGGTTGTCAAAAACGAGCATTGCCCTTTAAGGCTGACTTTCTAGTTAACGTTAGCAAAGTTATCTTCACCAGAAACTACGCTAGTTCAGGTAGTGCTAACTAACATTATCTGAACTTCTTGCTCTGACAGAAACGTGTTCCTGAAAAGACCCGCTGACATACGGGAGTTCGCTGCAGGTGGGTTTTTACTTTAAGTGGACAACACATACAAACCCTTTTACACATACACACATGCACACACAGTGGGACCACTTTGCTTAAGTAGGCTAATAATAACGTTGTACTATAATGTTTGGTCTTCCAGATCACTTCACCAACCCGAACCTCGAACTGACTATTGGCTCCAAACGAATCCCTGAATCAGAATGAGCCTTTGGTTCAGTGGCAGTTTCACCTGCAGCTGCCATCCAGATGTAGAGTATAGCGTTATTCCCCCATGGTGCTTTAGTCGTATGTTTACTTTAAATGTATGTATGTTTCTTATTTCTTATGTATTTATTGACCAGGGACAGTACACATTAATCAACCAAATACAAGTGCAAAAACATATAGCCTACATATACATGATAAATGTGCCAGTGTTGGCTGAATGGCTCATTTCCAACAGTTGTCCCTGCAGGCAGGTGTAAAAAGCCAACAAAAGAAAGAAATATACAAACAGTTATCACAGCAATGACTTAGCAATATGCCAGCTTGGCATTATTTTAAAAAATGTAAGGAAACTAAGAATAACACCATGTACAGGTAAGTAACAAGTAATAATAGACTATATCTGAACAGGCAGAACAGGGAAGAGTTGAAGTTAATGCTCACTCAACTGATTGGCAATAAGCCAGTCTTTAAGACGTTTAAATGTGTTTTAAGTTTTGCTGTTGCGTATATTTAATGGAAAAGTATTCCAACAGTGAGCCCCTTTAACAGAAAATGCAGACTGGCTAAAAGAGCTTTCTTAATGGCTGTGGTTAGTGTGACTCCAGGGATGACATGGTTGTCCTGGGGGCATTGCGGGAGCGGGCCTGTTGTTTGTCAGGCTGGTTCAGGCTCCATAGAGAGATCCCAGCGTCCCACCGTCACTGAGGTTTTCAGGCAGTTCCCCCCCTGTGGCCTGCTGGACCCACTGCATCACCATGACGATGTGTGGACTGAACGTTCCGAGAGAAACAACTGAAGGCTTCATTTTGGTCTAGTGGGCTATTAGCTCAATATTCTACAATTATTGAAGTGCGTCCCATACACTGTATCAGATGGACTCTCCTTGTAACGTTGAAACCAGCAGTTCAGAGCAGGGGATGCAAGCCGACCTGTACACCTCCAGCACTCCTGCCCTCAGTACTGGGGCTGGGGCTGTGCATGGAAACCACTATTCATGAAGACCAGGGGATCCACTAACAAAAGGTCAGTGGTCAGGTTGAACATGATGAAAGGTCAGTGGTCAGGTGGAACATGATGAAAGGCTGAGTTTCACATGGAAAGCAGGAGCCTAGTAGTTAATGGAGGGAACCCAGCATGGAAGAACCCAACAGGGAACACAAGGAGTTAGGCCTGTACACACTGGTCCTTGAATTAGGCCTGTACACTGGTTCCTTGAATTAGGCCGGTACACACGGGTCCTTGAATTAGGCCGGTACACACGGGTCCTTGAATTTGGCTTGGACACACGGTTCCTTTCTTTAATCAAATCAAAACAATTCACCCATCTGAGCCAATATAGAGAACTGAAAATTATTCCCTGATCTCTCCCAACAAGATGATCAAGCAAGCTCCTGGAAAATGTTTGATTAGCTATAAGAACATTTTAGAGCACTGAGCACGGAATTAATACCAGGCTACATAAAAAATGTAACATATATATATATAACAATATCAGAAATGGAGTATAGATGTTCCAGTACCTGCGTAGTATGATACATGTTCCAGTAGGCTACCTGTGTAGTGTGATACATGTGTTAATGTCAACATTTAGCAACAAGCTCCTAGAAAGGATTGAGTAAACTAGATTCACATTTGTTTATGGATTTGTCTTTTATAAAGTGTTGAGACTGTTACAGAGACCATTTATATTAAAATTATTAACTCAATTCAATGTAATTTGTCTAATTTATTGGCTTTTCTGGTTTAAATAAAATTATATATATATATATATATATATATATACACACATACACATATATATACATATATACATACACACACACTCACTGGCCACTTTATTAGGTCACCTTGCTAGTACCGGATTGGACCCCCTTTTGCCTTCAGAACTGGCTTCATTCTTCGTGGCTTAGATTCAACAAGGTGTTGGAAACATTCCTCAGAGATTCTGGTCCATATTGACATGAAAGCGTCACGCAGTTGCTGCAGATTTGTCAGCTGCACATCCATGATGTGAATCTCCCGTTCCACCACATCCCAAAGATAACCTATTGGATTGAGATCTGGAGACTGTGGAGGCCATTGGAGTACAGGGAAGTCATTGTCATGTTCAAGAAACCAGTTCAAGATGATTTGAGCTTTGTAACATGGTGCATTAGTCTGCTGGAAGTAGCCATCAGAAGATGGGTACACTGGTCATAAAGGGATGGACATGGTCAGCAACAATACTCAGGCAGGGTGTGGCGTTTAAACGATGCTCAATTGGTACTAAGGGGCCCAAAGTGTGCCAAGAAAATATCCCCCACACCATTACACCACCAGCCTGAACCGTTGCTACAAGGCAGGATGGATCCATGATTTCATGTTGCTTACGCCAAATTCTGATCCTAGAATGTAGCTGAAATCGAGACTCATCACACCAGACAACGTTTTTCCAATCTTCTATTGTCCCATTTTGGCGAGCCTGTGTGAATTGTAGCCTCAGTTTTCTGTTCTTAGCTGACAGGAGTGACACCCGGCGATGTCTTCTGCTGCTGTAGCCCATCGCTTTAAGGTTCAATGTGTTGTGCGTTCAGAGATGGTATTCGGTATACCTGGGTTGTAACGAGTGGTTATTTGAGTTACTGTTGCCTCTCTATCGTCTCGAACCAGTCTGCCC
>NC_140243.1:12100555-12153055 GCF_949987555.1 Borostomias antarcticus | reverse complement strand
CTTTTATTATATAGGTCATGAGTAAAGTACAGACTGGGCCCGATGTTGCTGGTGCAGAGAAACCCCCTTGAAGCGTGTAATACATTGAACAGTCTGTGTGTGTGTGTGTGTGTGTGTGTGTGTTCAAGTTCACTTTATTTGTTTTCCCCATAGGGAGATTTTGTTTACAGCACACGTAAATCATACATTATCACAATTAAAAACAGCACAACAGGAACAGATTGACAATGAGAGTGAATATCATTTACATGACAGGTAACAAACTCAACCATTAACTCATGAATAAAAGGAATAGAGGCTGGCCAGCAGAATACATACTGTAAGTGCTGGATGTACAGTGTAGATAGATAGACAGATACAGTGCTGTTCCCTCTTCCTCTCAGCAGCATTCAAAGCTCTGATGGAGACAGGCATGAAGGAGGACTTATATCTATTTTTTCTGTTTCTATTCAGAGCTGAGAGGATGATTTTTTTATTTTTTTATTTGACCTTTTTTAACCAGGAAGGGGGTTCTCATTGAGATTTAAAATCCCCAATACAAGAGGGTCCTGCCCAAGATAGGCAGCAGCACAGTGACATGTTTTTATAACATAAAAACAACAATTTACAAAACTAGAAAGTACATTTCCTGGAGAAAATGTGAGGTGGGCTAGCTGCTGCAGCTGTATGTAACAGCTACTGCTAGAACTACTACGGACCGGGCAATCTCCATGCACCCACCGGTGAATACTGTGCATCTCTAGCCCACTCATGGGCTGAATTGTGGTGTCTGTCGTGTGGACAGTGGAGTGGTGGCGAGACTCCGCCTCCTCAGGTCAGAGCTGGTCGGGGAGAGTATACCCCTCTCCGGGCCACCTACCTGACTCCACCGGTGAAGACCGTGTGTCTCTAGCCCACTCAGGGGCTGAGTTGTGAGGCCCGTGGCGTGGATAGTGGCGTGCTGGTTAGGCTCCGCCCCCTTGGGTCACAGCTAGTCAGGAACAGTACAGTGACCTCTGGGCAATTTCCATGCATCCACCATTGAAGACTGTGTGTCTCTAGCCCACTCAGGAGTAGAAAAGTGGGTTCTGTCATGTGAATAGTGGCGTGGTGGCGAAGCTCCACCCCTTTTGGTCATAGCCAGTCAGGGATGGTGTACTCCTCTCCAGGCTACCCACTGGCCCCCACCAGTGAAGATCATGTGCCTATATTCCACTTTGGCTGAGTTCTGTGCTACCACATTAGTTATAAAAGGGTGCCTGTACCTTTAAGAGAGGCTGCACATGCACACAAATTCGAAAAAAGCAACAGCTGCCACCACTCTAATCCCAACTGACTCCCAAGTCACACAGCTTAGATACTTACATTGTACGAATCAGCACATTTGTGTGAGTCTTTCGATATATAATATGTGTATGAGCTGTTAAAACTGTAGGCATAGCGACAAGTTAGAAAAAGGGTAAAAATGCAAAATTAACAGCTCAAAAGTTAGAGTGCGGTGCCATACGTTTCAATGGGGAGCGCAGTTGCCGAACAAATCGTCATACAGTGAAAACTGTAAATCACACAGCTTAGATACTTACATTATACGAATCAGCATAGTTGTGTGAACATTTTGATATATAATATGTGTGTGAGCTGTCAAAACTGTAGGAGTGCCAGCAGTTTACAAAATGTGTGAATATTTTCAAAGCAACTGCTGCCACCACTCTAAAAACATAAAGTTATTTAACATTCCAAAAGCAGTTTCAAGCAGTTTCAATGGGACAAAAAATAGTTTTAAAAGTTAAATTTCTAAAAAACGATTAAAAAAAATATTAAAAATCTGAATGGAACCGTTAAAGAGCTAAACATTGTGAACATTTTCAAGTTTGAATGAAGTTTCTAGCACAAAGTATGAAGAAGTAGTTA
This sequence comes from Borostomias antarcticus, assembly GCF_949987555.1. NCBI lineage: Eukaryota > Metazoa > Chordata > Actinopteri > Stomiiformes > Stomiidae > Borostomias > Borostomias antarcticus. The sequence goes on along the minus strand of NC_140243.1, from coordinate 12,151,165 downwards.
AGGAGACAAAAACTGGGGAGAACTAGAATAAGAAAGAAAGAAAGAAAGAAAGAAAGAAAGAAAGAAAGAAAGAAAGAAAGAAAGAAAGAAAGAAAGAAAGAAAGAAAGAAATAGTGGGAATATCACAAGTTGGGCTAGCTTCTGCAAGCTAGCCCACCTAATTAGAGAAGTGAGAGTGTGAGAAGTGTCCATGCAAATGGATTTAGCTTTAGCTAGCTTGAGCACCTGCAGTTCGAAAATCTGATCAAGGCTGTTAAACTTTACTCAGCTATTTTTGAAGCCACCTTTACTATCCTCTCAAGGGAATTATTATCCTTGACACAGAGGTTACCGTACCAACAAATAATAGAAAAGGAAATCATAGATTCAATAAAAGTGCAGTAGTACAATTTCATTAAGGTCCTATCGACCTGAAATCTGTCCAGCTTCCTTAGACAGTATAGGCGTTGCTGACCTTTCTTACACAGCATTTCACAGTTTAGATCAAACTTCAGTTTGCTGTCGATTATGGTACCAAGATATTTGTAATTAGTCAGCAGGTCAACTGGCTGACAGAGGACAACACTACACTCAGGAATAGGAGATGGACGTCTGTAGTCGATGCAGATCTCCTTTGTCTTAGAAACATTGAGTTGAAGAAAGGTTCATTGCACCAGGACAGGAAGTCATCAAGAACTTGGCCATGAGCAACTTCATCATCGCAAAGCAGGCTGACGATGACGGAATCATCAACATACTTGACGATGAATCTGTTGGCATGACGGCTAAAACAATAATTTGTGTGTAAGATGTAGAGAAAAGCAGATAGAACACAGCCCTGAGGTCGTTAGCAGGCTAGACAGTGTGTCATTGACTCTCACCTGCTGTTATCTATTTATAAGAAAGTCAAGGATCCATCCCACAAGACATGCATTTAAACCAAATAAATGAACTAATTTTTCAACCAGGACATGTGGCTGAATCGTATTGAACGCTGATGAAAAATCAATGAAGAGCAGCCTAGCATGGTTCTTATTACCTTCTAAGTGCTTAAAGAGAAGGTTGAGCAAGGAAGCAGTTGCGTCCTGCACGCCTCTCTTGGCTCTGTACGCAAATTGAAAAGGGTCTAACAGGCTTTCAGTATTTTTTGTGTGTGTGTGTGTGTGTGTGTGTGTGTGTGTGTGTGTGTGTGTGTGTGTGTGTGCCATCCCAGAGCCAGACACTTGATACATGTCTCACACCTGGCCACACTGCTGCTTCATTATAAGATAACATACTTCATTGAGGATCTGTCCACAATAAAGTATCAGAAACGTTATTGAGGTTTTGTCTTTGTCTCAACGTTTTTGGGGGTCTCAACACAAGGTTCAAGGTTCATCACTGTTTCTCTCTCCCGCAGATGATGAGATGCCTGCAAATGGGTGAGAATGCATGAAGAGTGTATGTGTAGTGTGTGTGTGTGTGTGTGCGTTTGTGAGTGTGTGTGTGTGTGTGTGTGTGTACAGTATGCGTGCATGGTTGTGCGTGTGCATGCGTATAGGTACAGTATTGTGTAACTGTGGAACCTGTGATATTGCATGAACAGGGCTACATGCATTTATAGGCTATATGTTAATAAAATAACTTCCAATATGTTTAAACAGTGCGTGAGACTGAATGTTTGCCATGTTACAGGACACAGGGCACCCGTGATGATAATGGACAATCCTTCTAATGACAGGTGACTCTTTGCCAGTCTGTCTGTCTGTCTGTCTGTCTGTCTGACTGACTGGCTGACTGGCTTTTTACAAGGCAAGGTTTCTACTACACCAATAAGCAAACAAGACAGTTATAAAACCAATTGTTATAAGATGACCAGAAATTCCCCGCCCCCTCCCTCTCTCGACCCCTCCCTCTCCCTCCCTCTCCTCCTCTCCCTCCCTCCCTCTCCCCGCCCCCTCCCTCCCTCTCCTCCTCTCTTCCCCTCCCTCTCCTCCTCTCTCTCCTCCTCTCTCTCCCCCCCTCTCTCCCTCCCTCTCCCCCTCTCTCTCCCTCCCTCTCCTCCTCTCTGCCTCTCTCTCCTTCCCTCAGTGGGGCGCCAGGGGAGGAGAGGATTGTTAGTCTCAGTCCGCTCCGCACTTTAGTCTCTCTCCTCTCCTCTCTCCCGTCCCCGGACCCAGACCCGGCTCCTCGCCTCACCCTCCAGCCCAACAGGACCAAAACCATGGGACCATTCCCTGACTACCAGCCCAACAGAACCAGAACCATGGGACCATTCCTTGACTCACAACCACAATGGGTATAGTTACATAAACAAGCACATGCAGTTTTTGTACCGAGCTTGTAATGACAATTCACTGCACTAACACTCTTTTACATGAAGACGCATTCAAATGAACATTTTCCAATTCATAAAAGTAAATCACGACAACCAAAATCAGATAGATTGTCTCCCTCTTTCTCTCTCTCTCCTTATCTCTCTCTCTCTCTCTCTCCCTCTCCCTCTCTTTCTCTCTCTCTCCCTCTCTCGCTCTCTCTGTGTAGAATGTGACAGAGTTGATGTGGAATTGGAATTGTTCCAGTCTGCTGGACCTGATCAAGTTGATGAGAAACTCCTCGGTCAGTAACAGGCCCGTCAGTCAAACAGGCTCCTTCCCACCTTTCCTGCATCCTCAGGCTGAGTCCCAATCTAGTGCTAAAGCTCCTACCCCCTTCTCTCTCCCTAGGAGGGCTGCCGGTGTTTCCTACGAGCCTTTGCTGCTCCCCTCTCATGGGAAGCTTTGAAGAGAGGCAGTGACGACCTCGACCCAGAGGATTATGGGAGGCTTGTGTGGGCGGCTAAACCCCTCCTCCAGAACATGCCCCCCCATGAGTTGGGCCTGCCCCCCCGAATACAAGGCTCACAGCTGAGAGCCATGTGAGTGTGTGAGAGGGTGTGTGTGTGAGTTTGTTTGTTTTTGTGCCTGTTTGTGCACACACACACACACACACACACGCACACACACATGCATGCACACAATGATATGACAGCCAGGCTCCCTGTTCCAGGATGAAGATGATGAGGGAGGTGTTTGGCTCTCTGTCCGAGGACCAGCAGGATCAGATCAAAGAGTGGGTGAAGCAGCGGGTCGCCCAGAACCACCACAACTGCAGCCTCTCGGCCTGGAGAGCCCGACCCAGACCCACACCAGAGCCTGGAAAACCTCCAGGAAATCCCCTTCAGCTACCTGGTAAGACTAGAGACAATAATAATGTGTGTGTGTGTGTGTGTCTGTGTGAGTGTGTGTGTAATGTGTCCCTCTGTCCCTCCAGTGATGCCTCCTCGTTGCCCCTCCAGACTGATGTGGCTGGAGACGGAGGTGATGAAGATGATGGGGCCCTTCCTCACCCTCCTACCAGCGGACGACATGAGAGCCATCCCCAAAGGCCAGGTGTGTGTGTGTGTGTGTGTGTGTGTGTGAGTGTGTGTGTGTGTGTGTTCTGTGGCTGTGGAGTGACTGTCTGATCTGTCCCTTCTCCTCCTCCTCCTACTCCCAGCTCTGTCCATTCTTCTCCTCCCCCGAGTTCAGCTCCTCCTTCAGGGGGCGGAGCCTCCGGCCTCAGCTGGGCAGGAAGATCCTCCGCATGGTCAGAGCGTGCTCCCACGACCCCCAAGAGCTCCCCAACAACCTGGACAGGTCTGTGTGTATGTGTATGTGTGTGTGTATATGTGTGGTGTATATGTGTGTGTCTGTTTGTATGTGTGTGTGTGTGTTTGTGTTTGTGTGTGTGTGTATGTGTGTGTGTTTGTGTGTGTGTATGTGTGTGTGTGTGTATGTGTGTGCAGGCGCTGAATGCTGGGTTTGTATCTACCATGTTTCCTCGATCAGGCTTGGTTCTCTGGCCTGTTTCTATGATGACGTGCGACCCCTGACCCCCTCCATCAGTAGCACACTTCTGTCTCAGCTAGAGAACTGCAGCAACCCTGGCGTCACCACGGTAACCCGTCCCTCTCTCTTCACGTCACTCTCTCTGTCTTCCTTCGGTCCACGGAGCCGCTGTTCATAGTAACTACTAGCGCTGTCATGGTAACATTACTAGTGCTGTTCATAGTAACATTACTAGCGCTGTCATGGTAACATTACTAGCGCTGTTCATAGTAACATTACTAGCGCTGTTCATAGTAACATTACTAGCGCTGTCATGGTAACATTACTAGCGCTGTTCATAGTAACATTACTAGCGCTGTTCATAGTAACATTACTAGCGCTGTCATGGTAACATTACTAGCGCTGTCATGGTAACATTACTAGCGCTGTTCATAGTAACATTACTAGCGCTGTTCATAGTAACATTACTAACGCTGTTCATAGTAACATTACTAGCGCTGTTCATAGTAACATTACTAGCGCTGTTCATAGTAACATTACTAGCGCTGTTCATAGTAACATTACTAGCGCTGTTCATAGTAACATTACTAACGCTGTTCATAGTAACATTACTAGCGCTGTTCATAGTAACATTACTAGCGCTGTTCATAGTAACATTACTAGCGCTGTTCATAGTAACATTACTAGCGCTATTCATTGTAACATTACTAGCGCTGTTCATAGTAACATTTCTAGTGCTGTCATGGTAACATTACTAGCACTGTCATGGCGATGACATCCTGAGGGCGTTGCCTCTGTCCGCAGCTGAAGAAGCGCTTGGCGAGGACAGTGATGTCATTGGGGAACGTCAGCGGTCCCGCACTGCTGCGTGATCTGGGGGTGGGGGTGACAGAGCTCTCCCCCGCCTATCTGGCCAGCCTCCCCCCCCCTGTCCTCCGGGGCCTGCTGGCCTCTCTGGGGCCCAGGCTGAGATGGAGGCTGAGGCAGGCCAGGAGTCTGGCCAGGACGCTGCTGCCAGACGGGGAGGTGAGAGAAAGAGAAAGAACATGAACAGGCTCAGAACAGGAGAGACGCTCCACTGCGTCTACGCCAGAGACACGCTTTAATCACTTGTGTCTGCTTGCCGAGGTGTCACTAAAAGGTCTCTCCTGTGCATGGTGGTAATGTCTCTCTCTCTCTCTCTCTCTCTCTCTCTCTCTCTCTCTCCCTCTCTCAGGGGGTGTCCAATCAGGTGCTGATGTCTCTGGGGTCAGCTGTGAGGGGTGTGGCCTCCAAAGTGCTCAGGAAGGTCAAACCAGAGGGGCTTCTGGGTAGCAACGGTCTGCAGAGCTTGAGCCAGAAGATGTCCAAGCTGCAGAAGATTGCCCTCTTGGAGGGGGTGAGGGAAGGGGGGGGACAGAAGACTGCCCTCCTGGAGGGGGTGAGGGAAGGGGGGGGGGGGGGACGGAAATAAAACAAGAGAAAGCAAAGAAAAGCCTGGAAGCCTGAAAGCCTGGAGGGGGTGAGGGGGGGGGGGGGGACCAGGAAATAAACACTTCTGTGATACATTCTGGACTTCTAGCCGCCCAGAGTGATGTGAGTGGGCGGAAGGGTTAGGGTTAGGGGTAGGTTAGGGGTAGGGTTAGGGTTAGGGGTAGGGGTAGGGTTAGATTAGGGGTAGGGTTGGGTTAGTGAGTAGGGAGTACCGGCCTTGACCGACTAATGCCGCGTTCCAGATAGGATTTTGAGCCCGTAAGTCACGACTCACGACTTCATAGCGTTCCAGGCAAACTGTCTGAATGCGTGGCATTCTGGATAAATGTAAACAAGCTGATATGGTAAAAGCTTGAGATTTGGCACATTGTCAGAGCTGGCAAGCTAAACATTGTATGCCTAATTTTGCTAAGAAATCATACGTTACATTTTATTTATTGACATCATCGACTTTTCGCTGTTTGCATGGTCACGTTCAGGTTTACCTTAATGTTAGCTAGCTAGCACTAGCTATCTCTTGTCAACATATTTGGGCATCATTATATACACATAGCAGATTGTAGTGCATAATTGTTTGTATTATTTTGATTACAATGTACAAATTTAATGTACAAATTTACTTTACGTTGCCCTAAAGTTATCTTTGTCGCCATACCCATGGGGGCTGCCATCTTGCTTAGAGGGCTGTGTGACGTCAGAGAGCGCAACTGGGAGTACATCAATCTGGTACGAGTTCACGGGTGGGAAGTTACGGGTTTGACTGCCATTCCAGAGCATTTTCACGTGTAGAAGGTCGGAAAAGCACGAGTTACGGGTTGCCTGGAACGCGCCATTAATCCTTCAGGCAACGTAACAAAACTTTTGACAAATCCAGTCGGAAGAACGGCGAAAACTCAGCTAGTGCATACTCTTGTTCTTGTTTAATTGTTGCTATGGAGTATTTTTATCCAATTGCTGCACTTATGACTGTGTGTTTATTCTACTACTCTAACCTGCATTAATGAATCAGAAATCACACTCCTCTCTCTTCATCCTAGAGTAACCATGTTGACCCTTGACCCTGTGTGCAGCTTGCTGGAGGCGTGAATGCGTCAGAGCTGGTGAATAAGCTCCCCGCCGCCCTGCTCTCCAGGCTGTCCCTGACCACCCTAGACCAGGCAGACCTCACCTCCCTCCACCAGCTGGAGGGCAGGAGCTGGACGCTGGCGCAGGTCAGGACAGGTCAAGAACAGGACGTCAAACGCTCACCCCCCCCCCAAAACTCACCTCTCACCTGCCGTCAAACACTCACCGCAACACCGCCCCCCCCCCCCAAACTCACCTCACCTGTGCCAGAGAGACAGACCCACACTGGAGAGGTGGACCCCAGACTAGGTGTCCCTGCTGACGCCTGCTTGTCCTCCTGCTTTCCAGGCAGCGTTCCTGGTCAGGAGCATCCTGGGGAAGGTGGTCCGGCCTGGAGACGTCCGGTGAGACAGGCGGCTGTTGCTCACTTCCTGTCCGAGCCGACGACTGTTTCCTTCCTGCGGTCCTGACGCTGTGATTGCTTCCACAGGAAGCTGGGCGCGGCCGTTCAGGGCGTGGCCTGCAACCTGATTGACAGCGTGTCTGAGAGCGATGCCATGGAAATGGCCCAGAGTTTGACAGAGACCCCTCAATGGCTCACTAGAACACAGGTAGGCACACGCACGCACGCACACACACACACACACACACACACACACACACACACACACACACACACACACACACACACTTTTATTAAACATTTATTTAGACATAAATATGCTCTGTAACCATCAGACTCTGGTCTCTCAGGTGCGTTGTACGGCTCGAAAGCTGTTTGCCAGTTTAGAGAGACGGAGAGACGGATACTTCAACAACATCACAGAGGATGAGCTGCACCAGATCCCTACACTGCTACTGCTACACCTGTCGTAAGAACACACACACACACACACACACACACACACACACACACACACACTCACACACACACACACACACACACACACACACACACACACACACACACACACACACACACACACACACACACACACACACACACAAAGACACACATGTGAGTATTCTTATTTCACCACAATGTCCCCCTGTCCTCCCCCTCTCAGGCCTGCACAGGTGGACACCCTGCCGGAAGCTGTGTGTTCTGTCCTCCTGGAGAAGACATCCCAGGCCGATCTGAGCCGCGTGTCCCTCCGGTCACGCTCTCGTCCGGCGCTCACCAACAGAGCCCTGCGCTGCCTGCTGACCGTACGTGGGACCACACACACTCCCCTCTCCTCCAGAGCCTCACCGAGTCTGACTGGGGGTGTGTGTGTGTGTGTGTCTGTGTCTCTCCAGGGAAGGAGCATGTCTGATCTGTCCAGTGAGGAGGTGCTGATGATGGGGTCTCTACTGTGTGAGCTGCACCCCTCTCAGCTCTCCCTCCTGGACCCTGAGGCCCTCAACTCCACCCTGGAGGCCCTGGCCTCCTGCCCCCAGATCCCCCCCCCCCACCGGGGGGCACTGGTGCAGCTGGTCAAGCAGACGTACGGGTAAGACAGGGTGAACCCTACCCCTACCCCTACCCCTAACCCTACCCCTACCCCTACCCCTACCCCTACCCCTACCCCTACCCCTAACCCCTAACCCCTACCCCTAACCCCTACCCCTACCCCTACCCCTAACCCCTAACCCTACCCCTACCCCTACCCCTACCCCTACCCCTAACCCGCTCACAGGACCGCTCTGAGACTGCTACAATGATATCAGAAGAATGTCAACGGGGGCAGTGCTAGAAATAAAGGATTGAACAATGTGCCTTTTGAACAGCGACCCATCCGATTGGTCAGTGGACACCATGGAATCTCTGGGTCCTCTCCTACTATTGGACGACTCAACTGTCCGTACACTGCGCTATAGGGTGAGCGCCTCCGTACCATCATAGCATAGTAACGAACCCTGACCCTTCGTCACACACACCATAGCATAGTAACGAACCCTGACCCTTCCTCACATCATATCATCGTATACAGTACCTTCTCTCTCTCATATGGAGGCATGGAGCAGCTGTGAGCCTGATGCCATTTTGCCACAACCATGCTTGACTAAGTACTGTTGTTGTCGATGATGTTAACCCTGATTTCTTCATTTGTTTTCCTTGGTTTCTTCCCATGTTATCCCCCCTCTCCCCCCCGCTCCCTCCCCCCTCTCCCCCCCCTCCCTCCCCCCTCTCCACCCCTCCCTCCCCCCTGTCCACCCCCTCCCTCCCCCCTCTCCCCCCCCTCCCTCCCCAGCCATGGCTGAAGGCAGCGCTCTCGGACATGATGGACCCCCCGCCCCCCCCGCCAGGCCCCCCCCCTCCCCCAGACTTCAGCAGGGGTCCGGATCTCTCCGCCCTGCGATGGAAACTCTTCTCTCTCTCCACCGTGGTTCCCACTAGTAGGAAGAGAGAGGGAGAGACACACACACACATTTACACAAACACACACACACATTTACACATATACACACACACACACAATTACACGTACACACACACGTTTACACATACACACTTACACGTACACACACACACACACACATTTACACGTACACACACACGTTAAAACTTACACACATTTACACATACACACACACACACACACACATATACACGTGCACACACACACACATTTACTGTACACACACACGTTTACACCTACACGTGTGCACACTCACAATCTCATTATCAAGGCAAAACTGCTGAAGTGTTACCTCTCTCTCCCTCCTCTCTCTCCCTGTTTCTCTCTCCTCTCTCTCCTCTCCCTCTCTGTCTCTCTCTCCCCTCTCTCTCTCCCTCTCTCTGTTTCTCTCCTCACCCTCTGTTTCTCTCTCTCCTTTCTCTCCTCTCCCTCTCTCTCTGTTTCTCTCCTCTCTCTCTCCCTCTCTCTCTGTTTCTCTCTCTCTCTCCCTCTCTCTCTCTCAGCAGTGACTGCAGAGGAGAAGCTGGTTCCCCTCGTCTCTCAGATTGAAGATCTGGGCGTGGCCAACGTTTACTGGAGCCCTGCCCAGCTGTGTAGGATGCCCAATGACACCTTTATTGCTACCGTGGAAACGCTGGGGGCCATCCCCGACTACAGTCCAGCCCAGCTGAGCGCGCTCCGACAGAAGTCCATCCAGGTCAGAACCAGAGCCCGGTACTATCGGTCTCATGAATACCACTCCCTCTGTTCTCCTGTAATGGACCTGGATGTGCTTGAGTTCCTGGTCCCAGGGGTTCCAGGTCGTGAGCCCAGACATGTTCTCCTCCCGCAGGCCTTCGGTCCTGTTGAGGGTCTGGACGAGGACCAGGTCCTCCAGCTGCGCTGCATCTGCCAGGGGTTCAATCTGACCGAGCTGCCCAGTCTCCCCATCTCCTCCCTGGACACGCTGGAGACGCTCGCCCCCTGCGCCTGGACACAGGCCCAGGTCAGCACCAACGTACACACGCTCACACACACACACGCAGACTGACTGACGGACACACACACGCACGCAAAGACTCATGGGGCGGCTGTAGCTCAGTTGGTAGAGCGGGTCGTTCAATGATCGAAGGGTCAGTGGTTCGAATCCCAGCTCCGACTGTCCACATGTCGTAGTGTCCTTGAGCAAAACACCTAACCCCGAATAGCTCCCAATGAGCAGGTTAGCACCTTGCATGGCAGCTGCCGCCATTGGTGTGTGTGTGAATGGGTGAATGAGAGGCTATTGTAAAGCGCTTTGAGTGCCGCTAAGGTGGAAAAGCGCTATATAAGTGCAGTCCATTTACCATTTACAATTTACTCATGCACACAAACACACACACGCAAAATTGGACAACTACAAGATGATGCTGATGATGATGATGCTGATTATAATGATGATGCTGATGATGATGATGATGCTGATGATGATTATAATGATGATGCTGATGATGATGCTGATGATGATGTCTGGTGCTGGACAGAGGGAGACGTTGTGGGAGGCTTTTGCGGAGCGAACTGGTGTGAAAGTGGGAGAACTGGGAGCTGTGGAGATGGTGGGATTGGACCAGTTCATCTGTGGGCTCGGTCCAAATGCCAGCGCTCAGCTTAACCCTGAGGCGTTCAGGTCAGTGCTGCTCCCACGGCCATGGAGCATCCTGTGTGTGTGTGTGCGTGTGTGTGTTAGAGACTGTGAAAGTGGTGGGGGCTGAATGTTGTATGTGTTTTATGTGCGTGTGTGTGCGCCTGTGTGTGGTTAGAGAGGCGCTGGGGTCCGTGGGACAGGTGCAGTGCCCCCTAGTGGTGACTGAGGGTCTGAAGAACTGTGCGCTGGCGGTATTTGGACAGCCCAGCAACTGGACACAGGCCCAGGTCAACACCCTGGGCAACATCATGGGTTAGAGACACTCCTCCACGTTACTGACGTCAGTCTGATACAACATCGCATGGCAGTGGTCAGTGAAATGATCTCTCCCTCCCTCTCTCTCTCCGTCCCTCCCCCTCTCTCTCTCCCTCCCTCCCCCTCTCTCTCTCCCTCCCTCTCTTTCTCTCCCTCCCCCTCTTTCTCTCTCTCTCCCAGCGGGTCTGAGCTCTTCTGAGCTGCGCTCTCTGAGTCCGTCTGTCCTCCCCTTCCTCAGCCAGACCAGCGTTCCTCTCATCCCTGCTGACAGGCTGGCCGTGAGTAGCACACACACACACACTCACTACCATACCAGTGGGCGTCTTATAACCTGTCCTCTTCCCGTCCTTAATCCCAGTTAAAGGGGAGGTTTCTCTTGGATTCATCTCTCTATACATGGAGAAACGGTCTTTCTAACATGTCCACCCTTGTGTGCGTTCACCTGGTCTCTCATTGGTCATCAGGCTCTCTTGGCCAGCCAGCTGGAGGCTCTGGGTCCTGACAACGCTGCTATGGTGACCGATGCCCAGCGGCAGATGCTCAGTGAAGAGCAAAAAGTTGCCCTTGACAACAGCTTGGGTGTGCCGAGCGCCCGGGTGGAGCAGCCCACCCAGAAGCCCCCCAGTAACCTGCCCCAGCGGTCTGGTAGGAGCTGCTTCCACCTCACATCACATCCAATCAGATATAGAGGAGCCAAGGTGTTCAGATATGTTTCCTTCTCCAGGAGCCAAGCTGGGGACTCTGGGAGTTGGAGTCTTCCTGCAGCCCTTCCTGCTCCTGGGCTTGTTGGTTCTGTAGAGAAGCAGCCGTCAACCAACCATGCATTCATCTACTCAGCTATCAGATCACGCGCATGTTGACTTTATTAATCAAGTCTCACGCTTATTTAGAGATGATCCCCCATCAGTCCCCTTCATCCTGCATTACTGTGGCCTAGATAGCGTTGGTCTGGGTTAGGGTTAGCGTTAAGTTGTCTGTCCACAAATAACACAATATAAAGATCAGCAGGCTGTGATTAGGTTCAACTATGTTAGCACTGATGTCTAAATTAGAACCTGGAATTATATTCATGAGAAATATGTATTTTACAGGATATTATTCTTGTATTTATTCCTATTTATTACTGTATTTATTCCTAGTAGACAAGAGTTGGAACAAAGATGCTTATCACTCAAAGTAGTGACAGAAGTGGTTATACTGTAACTGCGAAATAAAAATAAAATGTTTTTTCCCTCAGTGGTGGAAATGAAGTGGGTTTACTGTGTCTGTGGATAAGAAGTGGGTTTACTGTGTCTGTGGATAAGAAATTGGTTTATTGTGTCTGTGGATAAGAAGTGGGTTTACTGTCTGTGGGTAAGAAGTGGGTTTACTGTCTGTGGATAAGAAGTGGGTTTACTGTCTGTGGATAAGAAGTGGGTTTACTGTCTGTGGATAAGAAGTGGGTTTACTGTCTATTTATTATAAAGAGCTTTTCATTGTCAATCTCAAAGTGCTGAAATTGCCATCTCTTAGATCCAACGATGTGGCCATTGGCTGATGACGCCATTGAAAATGGAGGAAAGGGGCGGGGCTACTTGTGATCACAACCTCAGACACGACACAATGAAACCATGTGACAAAACCATGTGACCATCACCTCTTTATATCATCAAACAGGGGTGTTAAATTGGAAATGGTCAACGCAAACGAAAATGCGTTGACAGTTAGAAAGGGATGCAATTTTGCACTCTAATTTCTGAGCAGTCAAACTCGACACAAAAGGAAACGAGAGAACCGACCATCGACTCCTTGATTAAAAAACACAAAAACACTTTTATTTTTTTATTTTTTTTTAAGCCTGAAGCAGAAACTGGTCTGTTTTAAATGACAATCACAGCCATCTCTAATAGAAGCTTTTTATGTGGTAATCTCACCTGTCCTCTTGCTCAGAGAGAAAGAAATCCACATGTACACACTCAACAGAGCCAGTCATCATGAGAAACGGGACCATCACTGGGAGATTGTGCTTTTGATTAACGACTTCAGCAGGAGTGAGTAACCAATTAAAATTAAGATTAGAAGGATGTCACATTCAATCAACGCAGAACATTCCAGTTTCAAATACAGCCCAGCACAACATCACAGTAACAGAACATCACAGCCCAACAGAACATCACAGTAACACAACATCACAGTAGGTTTTGGTAGATTCAGTCAGATTCTGTCTGGTCTTTGAAGCTACCAAAGACGTCATTACTGCTCCTGCCGCGCTGAAGGAGATGAGCAGTTTCACCCGAGGCAGATTGCTGCAGGTTAAGGCTAATCATGAACAGATTTCATCATCTTTTAAAGGCTGATCTAATCACAGTCCAACATAGTAACACAGTAGATAACATGGTAACACACTTTCTCTCACACATATATTTACTCCCTGCTGAAGCCCATGACAAGTGAGGCACTTTTTTACTTTGCATAAGATCAGCCTGTTTCGTCTCATCCTTCCTCCCTGATCTCTCTCTCTTCTCTCTCTTCCTTCCACTGCCCACTCACCTCTCTCCTCCTCTCTCTCCTCCTCCCCCTCCTCTCTCCCCCCTCCCCCTCCTCTCTCATGCGGGCTTGTCGGTCTTGCGTGCGGTAATGAACGCCATGCCGTGAGTCCTGAAGTGTGTGTTCAGATCGGACGTCTTCTCAAAGCGCCTCCCACACACCTTACAGCCCACCCTGCCCTCCCCGTCCTCCCCCAGGGGCGTGGGGGGATGGGAGGAGGGGGACGCGGGAGAGCCCCCCCACGGGCTCCCGTCGCCATGGTTTCCGCCGTTGCCAGGGGAGGCGGCGGGGCGGTCGTTGGCGAGGTGGGCGTGGCTGTCGCCGGGCGTGTCTCTGACGCGGTGGCTGATGAAGCGATGGCGGGAAAGGGAGGGGGCAGAAGCGAAGCAGGCGCCGCACTGTAGACACTGCAGGCTGGCCCCACCCCCGGCCACGCCCCCCTCCGCACGGTGCAGGGGGATGTGCTCCAGGAAGGCCGCCTGGTCCTCTGTGGCGAAGCCGCAGGGCGCGCAGCGGTAGCCGGACTCAGGCGCCACCGACCGGGTCCTCTTGGCTGGACTGACCCCCTCTGTGACCACCTCCTCTTCCTCCTCGGCCTTGACTCCTCCTCGTCCTCTCCCTCCCTCCTCGTCCTCCTCGGTGGAGAAGGGGAGGAGCGAAGCTGCGTCGGGCTCCGAGGAGCTGTCTGCCCCCGGACCTCCTCGGCTCTGGAGACACACCGGCTCAGTCAGCCAATCACACGCCTCGACAGGACACACGCTGGACATGGTGGAGCTGTGTGACCAGGTGAGGGGGTGTGGGGGTGGGTGTGTGTGTGTGTGTGAGTGAGACAGAGAGACAGAAGCTGAATCCCAATCTGAGTGCGCAAACCGCACTTGCGGCCCCTCGCACTTGCTCAGGCCTCAGGCCACAGCACTTAATTGACGTCAGCTGGAAGGGCCAGAGGGTGCAGGGCCGTGAATTAAATGGGACAGCACTCCCAGTTTCGCTCAATGCCCCTCCCACTTCGTTTTCATTGGCTGCCGCGTTCCTCCGACGCAGAGGCTGCTCTGACGCTCCCTTCAGCTCTGCAAATTGACCGATTGACGTCTGTTTTAATTTAATAATAATTAAAAAAATAGGTTGGGTGGGATATGTTTGCAGCATGTGGATTTCAAGATAAATGTTGTGTTATCTGCAAATGTCATCATTTATGTGTGATGCACTCAGATCATGACTCGGATGCACTCAAGCACTGTGTCACATGAGACGCTGTGGGTATTTTCGACTCCTAAGTCCGTGAAATTGCGGACTTTCGGTAAGTGCGGTTAAAGTGCGCAAAATGGCGGCGTGGCGCACTTGTGGACCTAGCAATTCCGTTTTGGAACTACCCTGAGCCCTTGTGGGCTTGTAAGGCCACAAGGCCGCGAGTGCTCTGCACTTTCGCCTAAGTGCGCGATTTGGGATTCAGCTATCGAGAGAGAAAGAGAGAGAGAGAGAGAGAGAGAGAGAGAGAGAGAGACAGAGACAGAAAGAGAGACAGAGAGAGAGAGACAGAGAGAGAGAGAGAGACAGAGAGACACAGAGAGAGAGAGAGACAGAGAGAGAGAGAGAAAGAGAGACAGAGAGAGAGAGAGACAGAGAGAGAGCAGCCCGTGTCCATACCTGTGCGGTGTCCTGGCTCAGCGTGTCCTCGGCGTGTCTCAGCTGAACGTGTCTCTCCAGCGCCACCCTGCTGCTGAACGTCCGCTTGCCCTTCGTACAGAACCTGCACAGAGAGGAGGGTCAGAGGGCTCAGAACCTGCACAGAGAGGAGGGTCAGAGGTCAGAGGGCTCAGAACCTGCACAGAGAGGAGGGTCAGAGGGCTCAGAACCTGCACAGAGAGGAGGGTCAGAGGTCAGAGGGCTCAGAACCTGCACAGAGAGGAGGGTCAGAGGGCTCAGAACCTGCACAGAGAGGAGGGTCAGAGGGCTCAGAACCTGCACAGAGAGGAGGGGTCAGAGGGCTCAGAACCTGCACAGAGAGGAGGGTCAGAGGTCAGAGGGCTCAGAACCTAAACAGAGAGGAGGGTCAGAGGTCAGAGGGCTCAGAACCTGCACAGAGAGGAGGGTCAGAGGTCAGAGGGCTCAGAACCTGCACAGAGAGGAGGGTCAGAGGGCTCAGAACCTGCACAGAGAGGAGGGTCAGAGGTCAGAGGGCTCAGAACCTGCACAGAGAGGAGGGTCAGAGGGCTCAGAACCTGCACAGAGAGGAGGGTCAGAGGGCTCAGAACCTGCACAGAGAGGAGGGGTCAGAGGGCTCAGAACCTGCACAGAGAGGAGGGTCAGAGGTCAGAGGGCTCAGAACCTAAACAGAGAGGAGGGTCAGAGGTCAGAGGGCTCAGAACCTAAACAGAGAGGAGGGTTAGTCACCGGGGGCCCGGTGGGTGGGGGGGACTCACTGGCAGTGGAAGACTCTTTTAAGGCCCTTGTGTTTGACCCGGACGTGGCGCCTGAGGCTGGAGGTGGAGGAGAAGGAACTCTCGCACAGAACGCACGGGAACTTCTTGAGGACCTGCGAACACACAGATATGGTCAGATATAGTATAAACCTAACCCTGCCAACACACAGATATGGTCAGATATAGTATAACCCTAACCCTGCCAACACACCGATATGGTCAGATATAGTTGTCTGAGGTCAGTTCCTGATAAAAGGCACAATCCTTGGGAGTTGCGCAATATAATTTGAGTATAACAGCAAACACGCTATATTTAATCTGAAAAGCCATCGTTTATCATGGAGCCAGTGTTGCTGTCTGCCAGTCCCCAGTCCCCCGGACCTTGCCATGCTGCTTGGCCATATGGGCGATGTAGTCCTCTTTATCGGAGTAGCGGGCGTGGCAGGGCGCACAGCTCCACCCTGAGGTGGCCTTGGTCGCGTCTCCCTCCCTCTCCTCATCCTCATCTTCATCCTCCTGGTCTCTCCACTCCTCCCCGTCCGAGCTCTCCGCCTTCACAGACACCCGTGCTCGAGGGGGAGGGGTCGCTGTCGGCGTCACGGCAACAGGCACTTCCTGTTTGACTGAGAGGCCCCCGTGTACCGACTGAGCCAGGGTTGGAGGGGGGAGAGAGAGAGGGAGGAGCAGCGATTAGAAGGGTCTCCTGGAGCAGCTGGCGGAGACGCGCCGGAGGGACCCACCTTGATGTGCTCCAGCATGGAGCTCCTCTGCGCGTAGAGCTTGGTGCACTCAGGACACTTGAACACGTGCACCTTCTGCTTGGCCAGATGCGTGTCGAAGTGGACGTACAGCAGGGGCTTCTGGGTGAAGACGGTGTCACACATCACACACTTGTATATCATCCTGTAGACAGGAAACAGGAGGCCGTGAGAACATGAGTAGGACAGGCAGCGTCTGGTGTGTGTGTGTGTGTGTGTGTGCACGCATGTGAACATACTTGGCCTGTCCTGCGGTCAGCGTGGGGTGCTGGGTGCTCATGTGGCTCTGAGCGCTGGGGGCAGACTTGAAGGCCATGGGGCAGCTGGGGCACTTGTGGAACACCTCGCAGTGAGCAGTCTGGATGTGGGACTTGACCGAGTTCAGCCCCCCGAACACCACCTGACAACTAGAGCACCTGCAGAGAGACCACCAGACCACTAGAGCACCTGCAGAGAGACCACCTGACAACTAGAGCACCTGCAGAGAGACCACCTGACCACTAGAGCACCTGCAGAGACCACCTGACAACTAGAGCACCTGCAGAGAGACCACCTGACAACTAGAGCACCTGCAGAGACACCACAAGACCACTAGAGCACCTGCAGAGACCACCTGACAACTAGAGCACCTGCAGAGAGACCACCTGCCAAATAGAGCACCTGCAGAGACACCACAAGACCACTAGACCACCTGCAGAGAGACCACCTGACAACTAGAGCACCTGCAGAGAGACCACCTGCCAAATAGAGCACCTGCAGAGACACCACAAGACCACTAGAGCACCTGCAGAGAGACCACCTGACAACTAGAGCATCTGCAGAGAGACCACCAGACCACCTGCAGAGAGACCACCAGACCACTAGAGCACCTGCAGAGAGACCACCAGACCACTAGAGCACCTGCAGAGAGACCACCAGACCACTAGAGCACCTGCAGAGAGACCACCAGACAACTAGAGCACCTGCAGAGAGACCACCTGACCACTAGAGCACCTGCAGAGACCACCTGACAACTAGAGCACCTGCAGAGAGACCACCTGACCACTAGACCACCTGCAGAGACCACCTGACCACTAGACCACCTGCAGAGAGACCACCAGACCACTAGAGCACCTGCAGAGAGACCACCTGACCACTAGACCATGTGCAGAGAGACCACCTGACCACTAGACCACCTGCAGAGAGACCACCTGACCACTAGACCATGTGCAGAGAGAGGGGGGTGAAACTTTCCATGGGAATTTATGGGAATTAACTGGGAATTTTGGGGTTATTTATACCAACTGTATTTACCCTGTCATAAACATACATAAATATAAACATTTAGCTTTGTAGCAGACATGCAGGTCTGTGGTCAGTTTAATCTCGGCTTGAGAGATCGTCTCAACCCTCACCTGTAGTAAACGTCTCTCTCAGAGAGGGCTGCTGGTCTCTCCTAACCCTCACCTGTAGTAAACGTCTCCCTCAGAGAGGGCTGCTGGTCTCTCCTAACCCTCACCTGTAGTAAACATGTCTCCCTCAGAGAGGGCTGCTGGTCTCTCCTAACCCTCACCTGTAGTAAACATGTCTCCCTCAGAGAGGGCTGCTGGTCTCTCCTAACCCTCACCTGTATCCGATGCGTCGTGAGAAGTGCAGACAGGCGTCCTCCAGGTGGGCCTGGAAGGCGGGCTGCTTGGCCACGCCCCCGCACTCGGGGCACACGTGGGGGGGGCTGGCCTTGTGGAGGCGGCGGTGGGCGGCGGCGCTGCAGCCGTTAGGGAGGAGCATGGGGGGGGAGCACTCCACACACGACTGGGGGGGGGGGAGAATCAACGACATGTGGCTATCCAGACACACACACGCATACACACACACACACACACGCATGCACACACACACACGGCGTGTGACAGAGTGAGACTCACTGTGTTGAGAGCTGGTTTGACCTCCTGGAAGTGGGCGGCCACCTCTGCCTTGCTGCTGAACTGAGCCTGACACTCAGGGCACCTGTTACTGCTGTAGAGCACCGCCCCCGGCCCCGCCCTCTTACCGGGCACCGCCTGCTGCGCCGCCTGGGGGGTGGGGCCGGGGGCCGGGGTCAGTGCTGATGTCACGGCGGCCCCCGAGGACGACAGCAGAGAGGAGGTAGAGGGGGAGGGAGAGAGCACGCCTGAGGAACGAGGGAAGAAAGAAAAAGAACAAAAGAGAAGACACATAATGAGAAGCCAAGTCTGGTGGCGATGACGTCACGTCACTGACCAGGAAATATGACTCACGCACACGCACACACACACACACTAACCAATGGGCGTGGTGTCCTGCTGGCCAATCATCTGCTCCACGGCGACAGGCCTCATGACCAGGTGTGAGCACTGCATGACCAGACCGCGGTCCTTGTGCTCGCGCGCGTGGAGCAGCAGGCTGCACTTGTTGAAGAAGGCCAGCCTCTTGGCGCAGTGGTTGCAGGTCACCTCGATGCGCAGCGAGCGCCGGTCGTAGTGGCGGGCCAGGCTGCGCTCCAGGGCGAAGGCGTCGCCACACTCCAGGCAGCGGTAGCCCTGCAGGGGAAGGGGCAGGAGCTTAGAACAGGCATGGCGGTCACAGAGAGAGGAGGGTGACTGAAACACTCAGGAGAAGCGCCATAACGCTAGCGCTAACGACCAGGGTTAGACAGGACCAGCAGAGCTAGCGCTAACGACCAGGGTTAGACAGGACCAGCAGAGCTAGCGCTAACGACCAGGGTTAGACATGACCAGCAGAGCTAGCGCTAACGACCAGGGTTAGACAGGACCAGCAGAGCTAGCGCTAACGACCAGGGTTAGACAGGACCAGCAGAGCTAGTGCTAACGACCAGGGTTAGACAGGACCAGCAGACCCACCTGAGGACCAGCAGACCCACCTGAGGACCAGCAGACCCACCTGTGGACCAGCAGACCCACCTGAGGACCAGCAGACCCACCTGAGGACCAGCAGACCAGACCCACCTGTGGACCAGCAGACCCACCTGAGGACCAGCAGACCAGACCCACCTGTGGACCAGCAGACCCACCTGTGCGGGCAGAGGCAGCCCCCACTCTGGGGGAGGCGGGGAGGACAGGTCGGGCTTGTAGCTGGGCAGCAGGTTCTTGCTGTTGAGGATCTTGTTGAAGGCCTCAACCAGGCTGGACTGGCTGCGGGAGATGATGGCGCCCGTGCTGTTGACGATGGAGGCCGGCCTGCTGCCCCCCTGGGGGGGGGGGAGGGGGGCGGGGGTGGACGTCGTCAGAGTCTTCTGGCCCAGGCTGTGCACGCCCACCCCCCCGCCGGGGGCCATTCTGGGGGAAGGGGACACGGAGGGCAGCGCTGACGACCTGGTGATGCTGACGGCCGTGGCCGACACTTTGGGCTTGCTCTCCACCGCCATCTTTATGTGGGCCTTGCTGGCGGCCACTAACATGGCGGTGCTGGCGTCCTGGAGAGTGGACACAGGAAGCGGGGCGCTGGCCTGGGACTTCGGCTGCGCCGCCGTCCTCTTGGGCCTGTTCATGATCTTGCGTCCCCCCGGGGAGGGTTTGGAGCCGTCCCCGCCCTTAGAGGGGGGCCCCCCTGCGCCTCTGGGGGCTACCCGGGTCACGGTCCTGGTGATGCTGCCAGTGGGGGTCTTCACTGTTTTGATTCGGACTTTGAGAGGGCGGGAGGGACCTGCAGCTGTTGCCATGGCAGAGGTCACTTTAGGATCCGCCTGTGAGGAGCTTCCTCCAGGAACAGACGCGTCTGTGTCGCTCTGGCCATCTTCCCCCATCTTCCCTCCATCCTCTGGGCTGCTCCCCGGGCTGCGCTCTCTCTCAGTGGGCTCCTCTCTGCTCTGGGGCCCCTGCAGCGCGGGGACGGGACCCGGGGATACTGGAAGGGCAGCGCCTGTCTGGTCAGGCGGAGGACTCTCTGGAGAATCCCTCTCATCGATCACGTGCTCGGGGTACTTCTGGCCCGGGGCCGGGCTGGGGCCGGGGAAGCTGGAGCCCAGCCAGCCTAGGCGGCCCTGGGGGGGGGCAGGCGGGGAGGGAGATCTGGGGGTGGAGGGCACCTCCTCTGGGGCCAGGGGCTGATGGTTGGAGGAGGATGTAAGAGAAGAAGAGAGGGGAGGGGGGGAGGAGAGAGCAGGAGGAGGAGGGGAGGATGGAGTAGGAGAACCAAACAGTCCAGAGGAGACTCTGCGTCGACGGTGGAACTTGGGAGAGGAGCGCATGGGAGAATCCGGGCTCTCCTGGATCACCAGCGGGCTTCCTAGGTCGGGCTCCGAATCCTCATCGGAGTCCATGATGCGCCGAATCCCGGCTCTCCCACTCCCGTTGGCGGGGGGAGGAGAGGAGGGGGGGCTGGGAGGGCGTGGAGCGTGGAGGATGGAGGGCGGGCGTTGGGCGTCAGAGGGGGAGGAGGATGATGATGAGGGGGAGGAGAGAGCGGCGCTGGGGGTGAGGAGGGGCTTCAGTCTGCTGAGGATGCTGGACGTGTGTCTGGCTGTGCTGCTGGCCGACCCCCCCTCAGCTCCTCCACTTCCTCCATCCTCGCTGGCGGTCAGTGGGGGACCGGGGGTCCACATTTCCCCGTTGGCCTGGCTCTGCACCCTGACATTGGGCTCCAGGGCCGGCGGAGGGCCTTCGTAACCGTTGTGGGTCTGTGGCTCAGAGCGGACCAGCCCAGGCATGCGGAGACTCAGCCCTGAGCCCAGCACAGCCCTGCCCACCCGGCTCTCTACCTCCGGGTCTGTGATGTCACTTCCCTCCAGGCTGTCCCCGTCATCCTCATCCGCCTCCCCGAAGACGTCAGAACACACTCTGTTCTTCACAATCACACTGACTACAGGAGGGTCTCCCTGGGGGGCTGAGGGGCTGGCAGACCTCAGCGAGGGCCCCCCTCCCTCCCCCACGCTGCCCCCAGCCTTCCCAGACCCCTCCCCACACTCCTCTGGACTGGACTGAATGGCTTCCTTAGCATCAATGTCCGGAATGTCAAAGGCTGCCAACAAATCGGTAAAGTCTGGGGTCTTCATGTCTCCCATTCCCAGATAACGGACCAAAGCCTGCAGGATCAGACACAAGCTTGAGATATGAAGGCCTACCCTCACAGTACAATCATGAGGCCGATACCTGAAGTTAAATAATAGTACCGATAACTGAACTGGCATTAGTAATGTCAGCATTCCACATTTTGTATGCGATTGTCTAAGCTTTCTTCTAGTTTGATGAAGCTAACGTTAGCTACTTGTAAAGTTAGCCATTTGAATTGCATTTGCACTGTCATGTATTTGCACTGTCCTGCATCCTGTCCTATGTCGTCTGCAAGAGCGTACGCCTGAACCCGAGTCAATTTCTGGTATGTGTGAACCATATACATGGCCAATAAAACGGCACTTGGATCTCTTGGGTGGAAAAACTTAGTCTAGCAAAGTTACGTTGGCTAGCTAACGTTAATACTGTATGCTGCAGCATGCTTCCTGAATTTGCGATTTCCTTATCAGTGCTTTACAAGACCAGTTAATTACTTAGTACTTTACTAAAATCTAATACTGAAACATTTAGCAGAGTAGACTGAAATTTGAAAACTCATCACTCCGGTTACCTGTCTGCGTCCGCTATCATCAAATGTTCAAACTTAGTGGATGACTTTACTTCAGCAAGCTAGCTGGCTTAGCTAGCAAGCTGTCTCCTGGCAAAAGTGGCTAATGCTAGCCTAGCTAAGTAGGGCAGCGAAACCCAGCACGTTCACCACTCGTCGCCTAGTGGACATTTAGCTAGCTAGCTCTACCGTGTATCGACTTTTAACCAAAACATAAGATGCACCAAACATCGGTTGCTCTAAAGACAACCCTTCTTCGGAAACAAAGTAATGTTTTTTAAGTTTTCAAAGTCAATCACGTTTACCTTGCAAAACTATCTGACTTTCTTTCGTGACGACGCATAAGTTGTTCGTCATCGAAAGATCGACAGACAGGTCCTACAAAAAGCACCATGTAGACAAAACGTCAAATTATTCAACAAAGCTAGCACTAGTGCTATAATCTTTATACTGTACCATCATAACCCACTATGTTACTGGAAGGGCCATAAAAGTCTTATTTACATTGAAGTTTCATTTGTTACGTCTTTATTTTAGCAACTGTCATACAGTATATGTAGTAGGCCGTTATCAGGTGTGGTATGTTGGAAGGGGGGTCGGCCGTGGACCTAGGAAGGGGTTGGCAGGTTCCCTAACTACAAGTAGTCAAATCTCACCATCTGAAATTCCAGAATACTACAATGGCAACCTGAAATGCTGTCTTTTATTTTGTAAATTTACAATGTCCCACTGTAATACAAAATGTTTGTTTTTTTCTTCAAAAAGCAGGCGTCAACCTTGACGCAAAACAACAAAAAACAGAAAAAGCTCAGCTCATAAAGCTTGTGGCAATACAAAAAAAAACATAAGTCATGAGGTTACCATTCTCACAGCTATACTACTGAACGATCCATTGTCAACAGGTCTTAACACAGTGCCTAAAATGTTTTTAATGTGTTACGAGTTTTGAAAAGAAATTCTGTAAGTAGAATAAATGAAGTACATCTCAGTCCTTTATTTGTCATGTCTGTAACTGCATGTAGGTCTCTGTGTTCATCAGGGCTCTGGGGTCATTTCTTCTTCTCCTCGTCCTTCTTGCCCTCGGGGGCCTGAGAGCCTGTCTGGGAGGCCAGAGAGCCCATGGCGTTGCGGATGGCCTCGTTGTTGGGGTCGACGCCCGGAAGGTTCTCCAGAACGCTCTGGAGGAACTCTGGATCCTGCATGACGTCATAGTCCTCCTCGTCCTACACACGGAGGGAAATCAAGCAATTCAACTACTGGTGACTAAGCTGAATCTTCAGTCATCCTTTGACTAGTTTGCTACATGGAGATATCTTCTCCTGGGCTGTTAGCCTGGTTCAAGAATGATTTAATCACAACCCTATAATCCCGAGCTTAGTTAACCATGCTGGTGTGTGGTGTGGTGTGATGGGGTCTTACCTTGGCCTCAGAGGAGTCCATAGCAGCTCCTGTGTCCATGTCCATGGCCTCTGCACCGCCAAACTCTGCAGGAGGACATAGAGACCACAGTATAACTCCACTGAGTCTGGGTGACATCATATTTATGCGGTGTCCTCTACATCTGCAGTGCAGAGAATAGGTGATCTGTTGAGCAGCTATGAATGGGACATGATGGCTACAGCCAGACCGTCACTGACCTCCCCCGGCTCCCTGCATGGACATCTGCAGCGCGTAGGCGATCTGCTCGTCCTCTGTCATGCGGCTGAAGTCGGGCAGAGCGGGCGTGGCGGGGTCAGCTTGAGGGATGGACATCTTCAACAGGGCATCCTCAGACTCTGGAGCAGGAAGGAGGAGAAAAGAGGGCGAGAGGGAAAGATAGAACCCACAACGGTTCAATGAGAACAGAAGGTGTGGGCGCTGATAGGGAGGTGTTTGTATGACTGACTAGCGGCCGGGCGGTTCTCTCACCGTGTGCGGTAGGGGAGTATGACTGACTAGCGGCCGGGCGGTTCTCTCACCGTGTGCGGTAGGGGAGTATGACTGACTAGCGGCCGGGCGGTCCTCTCACCGTGTGCGGTAGGGGAGGGGACCCCGGCCTCGGCAGCTGACACCACTGCAGCCCTGCGGGCCTCATCCTCTTGCCTCTGCCTCTGCTCCTCCATGGACACCCTGAGGGCCTGGAGAGAGGGGGGCCGGGTGTTATGAGAGGAGGAGAGGGAGAACGAAGAGCGGGATGACTTGAGTGAATCAGTGATTGGGAAAGAATCAAAGAGCTCTTAAGCCAGGTCCCCATTTCATAACCTCTCGTCCTTCGCGCCCTCTTACCAAGGCCAGCTCCGGGTCTGCACTGGGGTCCACTCCAAACTCAAAGTCGCTGGCCCCCAGACCCAGCATGGCTCCTCCCTCCCCGGCCAGGATGGGGGAGGAGAGCAGGGCGTCGGCCAGGCTGGGGCCTGGGGGGACTGTCACCAGGTGAGAACCTGCTCCTTCCTTCCCATTCAAAGTGTTTATAAAGGCAGTCAACTTTTCTGTGTTAATTTCCTGGAGGACACAAACCGAGGCAGTAAGAGAGGAGAAATAAGTGGAATGAAACAAACATGAGTCCTTTACCCATCAACTGATACATCTAGAGACGCATGTTGACATACCTCTTCTCCAAAGTTTATGATGTCCACGCTCACTTTCTCCTTCTTGAGACGCTTTGCCATTTTGACCAGCTGAGGGAAAAAAAAAAGATTTTCAGTTATTCAACACACAACTACTGCACATACACCCATGCACGCAGACACATAAGGGAGAGAGCTCACATCTTTCTCGTTGTCCTCTACTGGGCTGCCCACAAAGGCAATAATCCGCATCTTGTGATTTTTTCCCTGTCTGTGCTTCAAGGCCAGCTGGAGGGAAGAGAGGGTTCAATGCATTAGCATCATGAGGCCAGGGGAGGGTGAAGGAGGCACTGTTGATATGGTGATGGTGTGGTGCTTACATGTGCCACTCTGATGCCGGTACAGAAGCTGATATTTCCACGGGGCTGGACAGCATGCAGTTTGGACAGGATCCTCCCGGTGTCGGGGGTCAATGTGGTCAGCACCTCGCAATTACTGCAGAGGGAACACAGCACAGTGGCATGCTTGAGCCTACACACCGAGTTCTGTAATTATGCTTCTTATAGTTGCCATGCATCATCCCATGTTGATTAGCATGCATGGACGCGCTCGCTTGCACGCACACACGTCTCTTACTTGGCCATGGTGATGAGACCCACATTGTTCTCAGGGTTGCTGCGGGTCTTGGAGTGACACACAATGTTGACGGCATCCTGCTGGGCCTGCAGTCTTGTGGGGAGAAAGTCTCCATTGCGCATGTACTCACTGTTGTCCACACTAGGAGGAAGTACAGGGGAGTACACGTTCATAAAATACAGTTCACACTAATCAGTTGTTTGAACAAGAAAAGAACTGCCGTCAGCTGACAGTCTACTATAACCACCAGATCAGCATCAATACGACCACGTCCATTTAAAATTATGAAATCCAAACAACAGACGTTAAACCATTAAATAATATCCAGACCGGCATAGCATAAATCTGTAAGAACACACCATACAAGCAGACAATGTTAGCTAGCTGCATCGGCATCAATGTTATTATTGTTAGCCAGCAAGTAGCTTCCAATGCAGTTTGCCACTTAGCTGATAGGTAACGTTATTACTTTAAACGTCGAATATTATTGTTTACCCATCAGCTAAAAAACTAAACAATCATTAAATAATTGTCTAGCTACGTTAGCAAGTTAGTTTGCTAGCTCCTTGCAAAGCTTTCGCTGAAAGACTAGCTATTACGCTATAGCCAGTGACTCAGGAAAATGCCCGGTTAGCTAGCTAGCTAACACTAGATCTCAGGTCATCAATCTGTAGTTAAAGCTCACTTCAGTGCTTCAAATACAACAGACTCAAGCAGTTATAAGCGATTATTTGCTTTGTTTTACATAAATAACGATGTTAATCTAATTAATTGTAATATTTTGAAAATCTTACCAGACCATAGTACTTTCGAGCACCATCTTGGAATCTAATGCTACGTCACATAAAGTGATCGATGGGAAATGGTGTTCTAGAGTAGCCTACTGCTACGTCACATAAATAGTGATCGATGGGAAATGGTGTTCTAGAGTAGCCTATCCGTCGTCAGGAATTGAGTGTGTAACTTTTTTGCTTTCTGCACTCACTTGTCCAACAAACAGAGCTGAACATTACAAGAAACCTTAATGAGAAACAAATTGATCACACGGGCTTCAGGGTCAAACAAATAGATCAAGAGTTCAATGTTCTTAATGAACTTAAAAGCACACTGGCATTGACTGATATTTAGCGTCTAGCTAGACTACCCCCAGACTCGGGAATATAGGCCTACATTTTACTCCAAGGTTCATAACTCATATTCACGAATAGACTATCTGCTAATGTCAAAAGTGTTAATGGATAATGTATTAGACTCACAGACACATAGTATTAGATCATGTACCCTCTCTCCCATAGGCGATTTTACCCTCTGAGAGTAGGGGGGGCAACATTTTGACGTGAGAAAAAAAACAAAACAGTTCTGCCGTCTCGTCCCATCTATTTACAAAGAATACCAGTTGTGAACAGTATGCTAATAAGAAATCCGTATGACAATTCAATATGTACAACGCATCAAACTTCATCTAGACACCACGAGCATGTCAATATGACTTTATGACCAAGCACTAGGCCATACCCAACATCACAACATCAAACTGCAACTGCCTGCTGGTGCTAGCTTCCTCGCCGATGGTGATGTTGCTAGTGCTAGTGCTAGCTCCGATAGCCTCTGGAGCACTTCTGCATTCGATTGCACCTGCTGCGCTGTCATTTCGAGTGGTAGCTTCTTCATTAGCATTGCCAGATTTTATTTTATTTTATGAATAAGTGGTAAATTGTTTTTATAGCTCTTTTTGCCATTATGAGCAGGTTGGCTAGTTGTAGCTTGTTGAGCACTGAGCAGTACAGTCAGATCTCATTTTTTTCGACGGACGAGTTGTGCCATTAGTGGATTATGAATATATATATATATATTTAAAGGTAGCCTAGTTTAAGTAATAAATACACTTTTAAAATTAATGATGATCTAACACAAACTGGTACAAACCACAATTATGTATTTAATAATTGTGTTAATTAGTAAAAAAAAAAAAAAAAGTTTTTTTTTTTTTTAAGAATCTGAGCAGAGTTGGGCTGTCCAATCAGGGGGGGGCACTGTATATGGATACAAATTGAATCATAATTTAATTTGGTAGTACCATTTGTATATAAATAAATGTGACAATCAGTGTTAACCTGTGACCCCCCCCCCCCTGCATCATGTCAAAGGACTCTGGGTCAGAGGTCAGACAGACTAGGTCAGGTGAGACCTGCTGTACACACGTCTCACACGTGAGACCAGACGAGCAGCCAGGACACGATAACGGAACCAGCTCAGGAAAAGCTCTGATTAGGAAATAAGGTCAAGAAGCAACATTTAGAAAATATGTTTAATCCTTTAAAATCAGACAATAAAAGACGATGAGACAATAAAAACATCACCAGCACATAAGGGAAACATGGCAGGAGGATCCGGCAGCACACACAGCATGAGAAGGCATTTCCGTGACTCCTATTTACATATGCATTTTATACACACAGTAAAAATATAGCAATTGAAACATAGACGGCAACCGGCCACACTGGCTCTGAGAGTGTGTGAACATTCATGTAGAAAAGCACGAGACAGTAGAACCCCAGAATCATTTATCACATTCAAACCATGAAATACAAAAAAGAGAAATGTATAATCCCCTCCCATATGCAAAGCACACTATGAAGTTTCAGACATTATTTTCTGTCAGAATACAGTATACTTACAATCATCTACGGTACATCTAACTAATGAATCATTTCAGCCTACAAGGTCATAATAATAGTCATAATAATAAATATGTTTCTTGGAACTCAAAGATGGCAGACCTGTTCATATTGCATTAGTTCCTATGTTGTGTAGTGTCTCTATTGAGAGGATGTGTCACTTGTGCAGTGGTTAAGTCAATAAGAACTGAGGTGGAGATGTTCGATTCAGCATGAACAGAGAACCACGTCCAGAAACAAGCTGCTCTGAGACTGGCCACAATAGAACACTTACAGTTCTACCCAGTGTAAATGGATTCATATCCAAACCCTGTTGTCACACTAAGGCCTTCTAGCTTTTTTTCATTCACCATTTAGGAAAGTGGTTCTTGGGAGTGTTGTCTTTGGTGGCCGTCTGCTTTAAAACCAACAGAAAGCCTTTAGACTGGGAGAGCTCTGAAACGATGGAGTCTTGCCAAGTGCATCATGGGAGAGCTCTTAAACGATGGAGTCTGGCCAGGTGCATCATGGGAGAGCTCTGAAACGATGGAGTCTGGCCAGGTGCATCATGGGAGAGCTCTTTAACAACTGAGTCTGGCCAGGTGCATCATGGGAGAGCTCTGAAACGATGGAGTCTGGCCATGTGCATCATGGGAGAGCTCTGAAACGATGGAGTCTGGCCAGGTGCATCATGGGAGAGCTCTGAAACGATGGAGTCTGGCCAGGTGCATCATGGGAGAGCTCTGAAACGATGGAGTCTGGCCAGGTGCATCAGAGAACCTCTCAGTCCGGTCAGGAAGAGGAGCAGGTTCTGAGAAGGATAAGAACCTGGCCTTTTTGGACAAGTTAAATATCAGCACTGTAGGTCTGCTATGCTGGAGGTAAATATCAGCAGTGATGGTCACCTGTGCCACATTGGCATAAGGGTAAAACAGCTTAGGAAGAAAAGTAGTGAATACAAGATCTTGAAACGTCTCAGACCACTAAGTAGAATAAATTCTTAGTGTAAATAACTCATCCATATCCATCCCCGTATCTCCCACGGTTGTGCTCTCTGCCTGTTTACTACAATATATGAGCTGCACTCAGATTCTAGTCAAGGCTGTGCATGATGGGATACTAATTCTAACTGCGACCTAAAAACAAAATAAAATTCTAACAGCGACCAAAAACAAATAAACACTCAGCTCTTCAAATCCCAACATCTGAAATACCAGTCACCCCCGTCATGTCATATATAGTGAGTCCATCCATACAGGAACTCATTGCATCTTGATTGCTTTTCCATGTTGCGTTGCCAGTTAATCCCAATAGATCCTCATGCCCATGTCAGCAGACGGCCATCTATAGACATCCAGCCTCATGTCCCTTTGAGCGCGGAGACTTGACTGTGTTGTGTTCTTTGGTGCCATGTGTCTTTCTGCCTGCACACATCCACAGAGCCATTACCCCACCTCTCCCCTCACTGGAGTGAGGACCGCATGTGCTACGAGTCAGGTCTTACTGAGCAAGACTCGTGTGAAATGTAATGTCTAGTCTTGCCTGTGGATTCCTTCATTGGAATATTTAATGACGATGATTAAGGAACTAGCTGGTTAACTTAGTGTCCTACAAGGGAAAGGACCATCTGAGGAGAAACTGATAGCTAAATTAAAATATTTGAGAGAAAAAACAATTTGTGTCAAATGGTGACAGACTCTTCCAAACACATCCCTGGTGCTCATACATGATAATATGATAAAGATCATAGTTGGTCAAAGAGGCCCAAGTCATTCCTTTAACCAGCAGTTATGACTTGTACAAACAGTTTATGGGACTTTGATGAGTATCATAAATTGTAATATCAGTGGGAAAACTGTCCTCAATAATCTGTCAAAGATGACCAAGTGTGAAAGAACGATGACCAGCCATTAATCTCTCTCTCTCTCTCAACTTCGATTGGTCCATTTTCTTTCAGAAAAAACCCTCAGTTTACCAGTGAGATGTAAGTTAAATGCCAATAAATAATAATAAAAAAGCACTGCAGACAGATGTAATGTAGGAAGGTTGAGTGAGTTAACACAGTAACACACCAGAGCCACATCAGCCGTCTCCAGACAATATGAAGGCACAGACATGACAGGATGATTCACATGGAGATGAGAAAGCAGGTCTCTCTCTCACGGCACCAGCAGCTGTGCTTCTCTCTCTTCCTCTCACCTCAACAGTTTGGCACATGGAGTCTCCAAGGGGGGGGGGGGGGTTCTAGGGGAGCCATGGCAACCAGGATGACAGACATTCTATGACATCATCAGCCTGCAACTGCCTGTGTCTGTCCAGTCTCCCCCCTGAGCCCTGCTGGACCAGCGCCCCCGGACTAGAACCGTCATCTGGTCCCAACATGGCTTCATGCTCAATTCTAAAGAGAGGTTTGTATAACTAATGTTACAGGCCTAGTTTAACCCAAACACATTTTGATTCAACATTCAGTCCATCATAGTGTAGGCCGACATCCATATACTTGAGAAATGCATATGATTTAAAAACTGTTACAATCCTAACCTAGTCAGTAACGCTGATAGTGTGCTCATAACGACCGTTATAAAACCCAAGAGAAGAGCTCCTCCCACCTCCGGGCCAGAGGAGGTTCTGGGGAAGTGGATGCGGACACAGGGAACTTAAAAGGTCTGAGTTATGGACGACTGAACCCACTCAGATTGTACTAACACACCCCCACGGCCACACAGAGGCCAAGCCCTGCCTGCACACTTCCTGGAGAGATGTGGGCGTGCCTGAACCCACATCCCTTCTCTTGAGAGGAGACGTGGCTGCATCGTGTCTCTGGGTGGGGCTGCCGGGGTCTTAGGTCTGCGGCAGGTTGGTGGTCAATGTAAGTGGGCTCAGTGACACGGGGACTCCCTCTAGCAGCATAGCACCCTGAACCTGTAACCTCCACACACACTCGGTCCCCCTCTACCCACTCCTTCACAGACGGTCCCCCCCACCGCGCTCCCCCTCCTCTCTCTCCCTCCACCTCTCTCTCCCTCCCCCCACCGCGCTCCCCCTCCTCTCTCCCCAGACAGCGCTCTCTCCCCCCACCTCTCTCCCTCCCCCCAGACAGCGCTCACACACCTCCCCTACAGAACAGGGTGGAGGGAACCATCTATGAGGACTGGGAGGGTCCTCCTTGTGGATTTGTGATTTTTTTTCTCTTCTACTTTCTCTTCTATCTCTTTCTCTCTCTTTCTCTCTCTCTTCCGCCCACCTAATCTCTTCCAGATTCACCTCTTCTTTAGATGACTCAGGTTCATCTTTTGCTGTGGAGGAGAGGCAGGCATGAGCACAGATCAGCAGTGTGAGCACACAGAGACGATCAGCCGTCTAATATAATGACAACAGAAACACCCCAGGACTGAACCCCTGCTGGTGCCGCTCTGAGGGGGAGCGACTTACAAATCAGAGATCCGTCTCGGGGATGATTTCTGAGAGTGAGACGGCGTCCTCGTTGGCCGGCTGAGCCCCCGACGCCTCTGCCCCCACACTGACCAGAGGGAGACAAGCAGAGAGAGACCGTGAGCATGTGCGCTTCAGCCCCCCAGGGTTGAGCTAAGCCTGCCGAAGAGCGCGGGACGTCTGTCCTACCTCTGGGAGGCGGCATGGTCCTGGTCTGTGCTCGCTGCTTTGTGCACCTCCACCCCGACGGACCTGCAGGACACACAGAGAGGGAGACGGGTCAAGAGACAGAGGGTGGACGTCTCCCAGACAGGGGGAGGGTTGGTGAGAGGGGGGTGGAGGGGGGGTGGAAGACAGGACGTCTCACCTTAGTGGAGGGGAGGAGGGGATGAGGCCCGTGCTGCCTAGCGACGAGGTGGAGAGGTTGGCCTCAGCGTCGCCGGACCCCGCGGCCAGGGGAGGGGTCCTCGGCAGCAGGTCCGGTCTGCCTGACTGGACGCCTGAACGGAACAGAGGAAGGAGCTGAACTATGACCTATGACCCCGCAGTGGGACCTGGAGACCAGAGCACCGGGGCCCTGGCCAGATCAGCGCTAGCGGCTTCAGCCCTCAGACCCTCAAGAACACTCTTCTAACCCTCACCCTCCAGCCAAGAAGACTCTCTGACATCTTGCTTGTGGTCATGCAGCTTCCTCCCCCCCCCCCCCCCCCCTCCGTCTCCCTCTCCCTCCCCTCTCTCCTCACCACTCTCTCCCTCTGTGTCGGTGCGGTTGAAGTGGGAGTGGTAGACCAGTCTGGAGTCCACTGCGGAGTGGGAGAGGAGGGTGGGTGCTCCCAGGGTGGGGGCTCTCCTCAGGACCCCCGGACCCCCACTACGACTCTTCTTAGACGGGGAGGGCTTCACTGTGAGAGGAGAGGGAGGAGAACGAGAGAGTGAAAGAAGGAAAGAACTATCCATAAGGTCATCTATACATGAGGATGCACCAGAAAAGCAAATCTCTCTCTTACACCATGTATCACTCACTCACCCCCCCCCCCCCCACCACAGACCGACAGTCAGACAGACAGAGACAGACAAGACAGACAGACAGACAGAGACAGACAGAGAGACAGACAGACAGACAGACAGAGACAGACAGACAGACAGAGACAGACAGAGACAGACAGAGACAGACAGAGACAGACAGACAGACAGACAGACAGACAGACAGACAGAGACAGACAGACAGACAGACAGACAGACAGACAGACAGACAGACAGACAGACAGACAGACAGACAGACAGACAGACAGACAGAGACAGACAGACAGACAGACAGACAGACAGACAGACAGACAGACAGACAGACAGACAGACAGACAGAGACAGACAGACAGACAGACAGAGACAGACGGACAGACGGACAGACAATCAGACAGGCACACATACCCACGGTTGTCTTACATGGTATCTTCTTGAACACTGTGTTGCACATGAACTGCTGGAAGCGCTCGGCGTAGAAGCCTGGTCTGTGGACTGACACGGTGTCCTGCAGGGCGGAGGGGACAACAGGTCAGGAGGTCACACGCCACGGGTTGACCTCACTTGGTTAGTGGACACTTGTAACATTGAATGTCCATTTGTCTTGTCTGGCATGTTTGTCTCCCGCTGCTGCTGTTGTTGTTGTGGCTATGCGTGTTAGCCTGTGAATGAGCGCGTTAGCCTGGGAATGAGCGCGTTAGCCTGGGAATGAGCGCGTTAGCCTGGGAATGAGCGCGTTAGCCTGCGAATGAGCGCGTTAGCCTGCGAATGAGCGCGTTAGCCTGCGAATGAGCGCGTTAGCCTGCGAATGAGCGCGTTAGCCTGCCAATGAGCGCGTTAGCCTGCCAATGAGCGCGTTAGCCTGCCAATGAGCGCGTTAGCCTGCCAATGAGCGCGTTAGCCTGCCAATGAGCGCGTTAGCCTGCGAATGAGCGCGTTAGCCTGCGAATGAGCGTGTTAGCCTGCGAATGAGCGTGTTAGCCTGCGAATGAGCGTGTTAGCCTGCGAATGAGCGTGTTAGCCTGCGAATGAGCGTGTTAGCCTGCGAATGAGCGTGTTAGCCTGTGAATGAGCGTGTTAGCCTGTGAATGAGCGTAGCGTTAGCAGAGACCAGGGTGAGCTGGATCTTACCCCGTCGTGAACCAGGGCCTTCCATGAGTGCTCCAGCTTCTTGATGAATCTGAAAATCACACCGGATCAGAGGACCAGAATAGTGAACACATGAGGCAGACCAGCACCCACCTGTAGGACTGCAGGATGTCTATAACACCGATGTAGACCCACCTGTAGGACTGCAGGATGTCT
This sequence comes from Borostomias antarcticus, assembly GCF_949987555.1. NCBI lineage: Eukaryota > Metazoa > Chordata > Actinopteri > Stomiiformes > Stomiidae > Borostomias > Borostomias antarcticus. The sequence continues at coordinate 12,117,606 of NC_140243.1, read as the reverse complement.
ATAACACCGATGTAGACCCACCTGTAGGACTGCAGGATGTCTATAACACCGATGTAGACCAGCAGCCTCTCCCCTTTAGAGTTCCTGGCAGGAATCCCTCCCATGCTGAAACAACGTTGACGCAGAGAAACATCAGTTTCATGAGTCATGTTTTGAGTGGTATATATTCTCCTGTTATTCGGGTGCACCTGACTGTGTGTGGAGTTGGTAACACTAAGACTCACTGGTCCTCTGAGTCCGGGACCCCTTTCCCACGGGCCTCTCCCTGGATGGACTCCATGGCCGTGCAGTAGAGGCTCTTCTGGGCCTGGGGTCGGCGCTGGTCCGGCGTCACGGCGCCCTCTGACCCCGCGCTGTCCCCCGCCGGCCCCCCCGCGCGCTCACGCTCACGACTGGCCTGCTCCAGGTTATGGATGCCCACCAGCAGGCTGTAGTCCATGATCTTGAAACTCTGGAGGAGCTACACAACACACACACACACACACACACACAGATAAAGGTGAGCTCACACATCACGAGAGTCTGCAGATCACGAGCGGTCCACACACCCCTGTCTCCAGTCTCCCTCACCAGGCAGTCTCTCTGGATGGTCTTGCTGAGAGCGTTGTAGTTGTCGGGCTCGATCAGCAGGCCGTCGGGCAGGTCCTGGATGAAGTCCAGATCTTTGTACGTGGGCACAGCCTTCTCCCTCTCCTTGGGTGAGGCGCGTCTCTTGTAGGTGGAGCCCTTCATGTCGTATTTGAGGTGCATGGGGACGGCGCGGGGGAGCAGGTTGTTCATCACCACGATGCGGATGTTCTTCCCCCCAGCCTGGACACAGTACAGGCCGTAGAACTTGGGCAGCAAGGTCCGCTTGTTCTGGTTCAGGTTCTAGACGCGAGGCCCGGGAGAGAGAGGGGAACATTGTCACAGAGACAGATCTAGTGACAGAAGGATTGTCACACACAACGCCGTTCAGCTTGGCTCTCTCACCATGAAGTATCCGGGCAGCAGCTTCTGAAGGAACTCTGCCTCTTTGTGTTGAACGGTCTTAATGATGAACTCGTCGTCGCTGGAGACGTAGAAGAGAGAGCCACTCGCTCCCGAGTTCGACAGCTCGATCAGAGAGTCGTTACACAGAGAGTACTGCAGGAGAGGAGGCAGCGTTAGCATCCTGACCATAGAGAAGACAGACGTTAGCACCATAGCCCAGCCGCTACGGCAGGGAGGAAAACCTCTACTCCACTGACCAGGTAGTCGTCGGGCCGGATTCCGAACAGCTCCCTGAAGTAGCGGAAGGCGATGGGAGCGTAGGTCTTAAAACGAAAGTCACTGTAGTGATGAGCGGGCGTCAGATTACTGCCTTCACTGAGAGAGTGAGAGAGAGAGAGAGAGAGAGAGGGGGAGAGAGACGGACAGACAGAGAGAGAGAGATGTAAAAAAAAAAAATGCACAAAAAAACATACACTTAAAGCCACACACTCAAACAATCCCTTCCCAGATTCCCAGACCAGAGGTCCTCACCCGGGGAAGAAGATGCTCTCGACCACCACGAAGTCCTGCATGAGCACGTCTCTCTCTGCCTTCTGGCTCAGGCTGCCCACCGTGTGAGTGATGCCCAGCTGGATGGCTCCTTTCAGGGCAGAGGAGGTGGTCTGGAGGAGGGCATAACTCAGCTGACCACTCCAATATATACACATACTGGACGTATATACACACAATATATACACATACTGGACGTATATACACACAATATATACACATACTGGACGTATATATACACATTATATACACATACTGGACGTGCATATACACAATAAACACATACTGGACGTATATATACACAATAAACATACTGGATGTATATATACACAATTGAAAATGCCTTGAAAATGTTTATCATAGTTTTTAGCAGAGGCCCATAGACCTCCATTATAAAGGGGGTGCGCACACAGAGGAAAAAGGAGCTAGCTTACTACTACACGGATCGGTTAAATGTTGGTGTGTACGGATCGGTTTCATTGAGGACAAAGTGACATTTGAGCTAAACTTACTATGACAGCGGCGTTCCCCTTTAAGGGCACACTTAATCATCATCACAGATCTTGAACAAAATATTCAAGTTGAAAATCTTTATTGAGAACATTGTGTAATTCTTCGAGAGCAAAATGACGTAAGGGTGGTCAATGGAAATAAAAATGATTAACCCATTGAGGGCTGGATGTGATCATTAAAGGGTTAGGGTAAGTAGTGATTTCCTACTGCTGGGCTGGATGTGATCATTAAAGGGTTAGGGTTAGTAGTGATTTCCTACTGCTGGGCTGGATGTGATCATTAAAGGGTTAGGGTTAGTAGTGATTTCCTACTGCTAGATGGGAGTAAGAGACTCAAACCTAGAGGCCTAAAACGTGTAATGTGTGCGTTTAAGGCACGGGGCGGAGCAAAGTTACAGGCCGTAATTAGACAACACAGGCAGAAATGCTGGAATAACAAGACGTGGTGACTGGTACGAGTGAGTCACTGAAGTTGGACGCTGTTAGGACGCTATGGCTCAATGAAACTGGTGGTTTTAATTTAATTTTGAAAAATGTGAAAAAAAGTTATTGCAACTTTAATTTTTAATTATGTAATTATTTTTGAGCAGTATAGTATACACATACTATACTGCTATGTACGTGTGTGTGTGTGTGTGTGTGCGTGTTTCTGTGTCGTGACCCCCTGGCTGTTGCTGACCTTCTTGTAGGTGGTCTCTCCTGTGGTGGTCTCCACGCCTCGGTGACCGATGGTCTTCTTCATGCTCTGAGCTGTGCCTGAAGAGCCTGGCATCTGAGAGAGACAGGGTGTAAAAAACCGATGAGATTTTATTTGTGTTTCTGTGTGTGTTTCTGTGTGCGCACACTACATTTGTCCTGTGTGGAATCAGATCCAGTCTCATGATGTGGAGTTTGGCTTGGGTAAACATACTGTAAACCACATAATCACAAACAAAAACTTTCCCTCACCTAGAATAAAACCAGTTCTCTCTCCAGCCTCCAGCCTCCCCTGCACCTCACTGTCCACAGCGCATTCATGGTGTTTAGTAAATACAGACTAACCTGCTGGTAAATACAGACTAACCTGCTGGTAAATACAGACTAACCTGCTGTAACCATGTCCGCTATACTGTCCACCGTGTCCTATCAGTGGTCATGTAGTCAGTGTAGACTGTAGCATTGTGGTCTTACCTCTGGGGAGGCCATTTTCCGAGACCCACTGGCGCCTGCAGAGTGGAGAGAGGGAAACGGTGAGAGGAATAACAGGCTTATCCTCTTTTGAAGCATCTACTCAACTAGTCGGACGGCAGAGTCACTAGTTCCCATCTTTCCCAGGAGAACTGGGCTCCGCCTCCACTGACCTCTCGATCGCCTCACACTTCCCAACCCTACCTAACCCTAACACTTTCCTTTGGGTTCAGGTATAAAAAGGAACTCAGGTCCTTTCTTTCTGTCACGCTGTGAGTGCTGGGACTGGGATGTCCTATCCGTTCACTCACTCTGAACAGACATACTTATTGTTATTCTCAGTCTACTAAATGACTAAAATGTACAAATGTTAAGAAGCTAACAGTAGCTAGCTCTTGGAGATTCTTTATCATGTCAAACTAACCCAAAACAATGTTGCCTTCTAGATAAACACAGACTAGTATAATTTGAACATATGAGGAGATGAGTCTCACCTGTTAGTTAATTAGCGGTGCTATTTCCAGTCCCGCGCCCTCTCTGTCTCCCTCCCAAACATGACAGAGGCTGAGGCTGCAGCCACAGACCCACTTACTGCTGCTCCCAATACAGCGCCACGTTCCAACTGGAACTGCAGTTCCCATGAGCACACTGCTCCAGATTGCGGTTGTGTCCCCAAAGAGACTGCTCCCCAATCTCCATCAATAGAAAACCATGAAAAAGCACTGCTCTGCCACAAAGCTACTTACATTATGGCACTTGGAATAGAATAGAACGTTTATTAGCCATGTGTAGCTAGTACGGGTACAGGTACATTGGAATTATTGTAGTCGCTTGTCCTTACAGTATCTTATGGTAAATGGTAAATGGACTGCACTTATATAGCGCTTTTCCACCTTAGCGGCACTCAAAGCACTTTACAATGGCCTCTCTAACCCACACACACACATTCACACACCAATGGCGGTAGCTGCCATGCAAGGTGCTAACCTGCACATTGGGAGCAATTTGGGGTCAGGTGTCTTGCTCAAGGACACTTCGACATGTGGACAGTCAGAGCTGGGATTCGAACCACTGACCCTTCGATCACTGAACGACCTGCTCTACCAACTGAGCTACAGCCGCCCTTATCAGCTAATCAGTTCCTCATTCTAGTCCTAGGTACTCAGCTAGACATTTAAAGGGTCCCAAACTTGCAATTTACTATACTATCCATTGTCTAGCAGTTTCATCCTCATCTACTTATCCCATCCGATCATGGATGACTATGCCTGTGTCCATGATGTAGGCAGTGCAATTAAATAACATTCAATACAGTTGTGCATAGTGTTCAATTGTTTGAGTGTTGTCAGGTGTTCCAAATGTACAGTAGTGCAGAGTGCGTTGCTGTCTATTTCAGACAAAGTGCCCTTCTCACTATCTGCACCTGTGTCTCTGCTGTGATCACTGTGATCAGGCTGATAATAGATAAGCTGATCCCAGATCACTGTGATCAGGCTGATAATAGATAAGGTGATCCCAGATCACTGTGATCAGGCTGATAATAGATGAGCTGATCCCAGATCACTGTGATCAGGCTGATACTAGATGAGCTGATCCCAGATCACTGTGATCAGGCTGATAATAGATGAGCTGATCCCAGATCACTGTGATCAGGCTGATAATAGATGAGCTGATCCCAGATCACTGTGATCAGGCTGATAACAGATGAACTGATCCCAGATCAGACAAGGCTGTCTGTCCAGCAGGGCGCTCTCCTGGGGGCCGGGGACTCACTGAGGAAACCCGATCTAGAGGCAGGATCTGGTCCTAGATACTCAGCCTGTTCTCTTAAGCATTGTCATCATGCCTGGTGGAATGAATGCATCTGGATTAGCTGCATGTCTTTGTGTGGGAAAAAGGCCTGCAGCACTGAGCACTCTCTCTGCACCTACTCATCACGCCTACGTCCTGACTGGAACCAATGTCCTTACTGGAACTTATGCCTTGAATAACAACAGCGCACGTGACGTCTCACCCACGCAATGAGAAACTATGGCCGATAATAACCACCAGCAACGTCTATTTAGAGTCCAAGCTCTAACATACTGTGCTACTATGTGGGTCAGTTACATTTAGGATATGGAGGAAAGAGGAGACATCTAGTTAGGAGCAGACATGGCTGCTCAGTCTGATGGTTAAACAAACAAAGCGATCAAAATGGTTAGGGTTAGTAGGGTTAGGGCTGATCGCTTGAGTATCCTACAGTTAGGGTTAGGGCTAGGGATGCACCGATGCATCGGCGAACATCGGCCTTGTTGACTGCTATCGGCCCATGGGCAAATAAAATAACATTCACCGATGGTAGTGGCCGATGTTATGTCGCAACAATTCCGGCTTTTTTTGTTGCAAAACGTAGCCAACGCAAACGCACGTGTAGTTTGCTTTCAAATTAAAGTGAAATCCAAATCGGCGTTTTGGAACCAAACACTTCATTACTTTGTTTCCCTGGCACAAAAGGGGGAATAAAAATTGAAAAAAATAAACATCGGCATCGGCCGGATTGTTATTTTAAACATCGGCATCGGCCCAGAATTTTGCAATCAGTGCATCCCTAGTTAGGGCTGATCGCTTGAGTATCTTACAGTTTAGAGAGGGTTAGTTTAGCCTGGGCAAACAGCTGAAATGCAGGGTTAGGGTTAGCAGGGGCATCATGTCTCCATGCCGAGTCACATTTCTGATAGATTGTATTAAACGTCATAAGACACAGGAAGACACGCAAAACAATACTTTACAAGTACTCTCCACTCCAAAACAATACTTCACAAGTACTCTCCACTTGAAAACAATACTTCACAAGTACTCTCCACTCCAAATGCTTTTGCAGTTCATTTTGCAAAGACGGACCAGTAAAAGCCCAGTAGCTCCGGCACACTCCAAACACACACACACACACACACACACACACACACACACACAAACACACACACACACAGAGCAAGTCACACAAATGCACAAGTACAGCAGGTCCATGCTGGTACCTCTCTGCAAGGCTCTCCTCCAGAACTGAGTCCTGATGTCTGTGGAGTAAGACAGGGTTAGACTATATAGCCAACTTTCCACATAAACACACACACACACACAAGTCCAATCAGCCGGTGTAATCATATTGCCCTGACTGGACAACCAGTAATACCACTACTACAGAAACAAGGAGGCTTTATTAAAAGGATCTGTCTGTTCACAAACACATCGCTACACCCACACCTTCAGCCATTGTTGAGTACTGTGCTGTACTATGTACTAAACGCTGTTCCCACTTCCCAGTGCCACATCAATGTGCCAGACCAGTTCACTAGCAACCTGTATCGTAAACAGTAATAATATGAGATCCTACAAACTCCCGACTATATTCACACTGTGAAGAATCACTCTTTGAGCAAGTCAGCCAACCTCAATGTAGGAGAGAACAGCCTATATGATTACATGTGCATGAGATAGTGTGTGTATTTGTGTACAGTGCAAGCAGTTATTGGCTCATTTGGCTGTTTGTGACTCTGTACTCAGATTTAGTTCCCTACAAAGTAATCAGCCATGTTATTTATACTGCAACGCCAAAACAGACCAGAGTTATTCTGATTCCCTGACTCAAACTGGCTAATGATTACGGCTAGTGAGAGAGCAACAGCTGTAGAAAATGGATCTGATCAGTGATGGATGTAGTCTCATCATATTAGAGAGGACGACTCCCCTAAAGGAAGCATCACTGTTCATCTTGAGCCTTCTGAAAACACTGCTACTACTGGGCCCAGGTTGAGGATCACCTGTGGTCAAAATGCCTCAGTAGGGACAGCAGGTTTGGTGGTGCTGATAAAACAGACCCTTGGTAACTTCCTGTACAAGTCTAGGACAATACCTGGGTGGTGGCCAGGGGTATATCTACAAACAGGCTTAAACAACTCTTGCTTGGCAGAGTAGGATGTCCCGTGGAAACAAACATTATCCCACACTCTCTCGATCGGGAGGGTGAGCCACATGACCGCCAGTTGTCATGTGTCAAGATGCCGCAAGAAAACTAGCAACATTGTGATCATGGCAACATTACATAGTTCAACAACGAAAGTTGTCATGAGAGATGTAGGCTACAGTACAACTACTAGCCCTAATGTCAAAGCTCATTTAATGTTATTTTTTGTTTGTTCCTCTTTATAAGCAATGCTGCTCTCAAATCTACTCTTAAATCTACCTTGGGCTGTGACATTCCTGACATCTAATAGAATATGAATCTGACAGTGATTCGACATACTAGCTCTAGTGCTGTTCTACCACAATTCAGAGCTTCGATATATCCAAATACATAAGGCGGGTCCGGCACTTTTTACATTGCAGCCCACACCACGAATACCACTTCAGTTACCACTCGGTAGTCAGTATAAGGTATTTATGGATAAAAGGCTTTAACAATCGGTTCAAGCCTTTCGGTACTTCCAGTCGCTGTAAGAATAGTCACTGCTTTTCTGTAAAGTAGTGTGGTTTGCTTGTGTGTCCATCGCGCTTGCGGGTTGTGCAGTGCGGTCCGCAGCATTCAGACGAGACAAAATCTCTCGGGTGTGTGAGCGGACATTCTACCCAGCAGCTATTTGTTACTGACACTTTCAAGCAGGCACAACTCTATTTCGACTTGAACTTCTACCGAACTAGCTAGCTGTAATGTTGCTAGCTAGTCCGATCTTGACTTTAGTTGGATGAAGAAGAGCTTACTAGCACTAGTCTAGGCACAACGCGCTAGTTAGCCTGGCTAGCTCAGCGGGGGTTAAACTGAGCGTACCTAGGTACTCCAGTGACAAAAATAATAAATAAATCCCAATTAACCATTATAAAGAGACACGTGTGTATGCTTAGTTTTAACTAGCTAGCTATATAACATGTTAATCTGATACCTGTCGGGGCTGTTGATCCCGATTCAGCAACGGCGGTGGCCATCTTGGTTTCGATTGATCATCACAACGCAGGGTTGCCAGGTCTTCATCTTACTACCCCCCTATCAAGGCATCTAAAACCCTCCATTAGAGCCGGTTGGTACTTCCTATAAGGGGTGTGCTTGAAAAAGTCAAGCTCTTTGGCTCAAGAAATGCATTTGTCTCATACCAGAACGGCTTGGTTATAGGTGAAATAAACTATTTTCAACAAAAGACCACAAAAAAGAAACGACAAGGATAAACATGGACACAGGATAACTTTTGAAAATATCAATTTATTCAAAACGTTGAAGATACTCTTGCATATAAAAAGAACCAAACTTACAGTTCTGTTGCAATAATAACAAATAATGATTAAACAAAAATACACCATGAAAGGAGTATAAAAAAGAAGTGGTAGTGCGATGTGTATATATCATGTAGAACTTTATAGGAAGCAAGCACTAAAGGAGAATATTTATGGTCTATTTAACATGTTTCATCATAAAATAATAATAAAAAGTTAATTTTAACAGTAATACTGACTTCTTATGTGCATTCAGATTGTGCATGCCGCTAGAGAAGGAAGATAGAGCCCCTGAGCACTGGTCTAGAGTCAGATCATCTGGACTGCACTGGATAGTACTGTAAGAGCTAACTGATTCTAGATCTGTGATTAGAGACAACTTTTAACCACAGGTATGGTTATGCCTGTCCCTTGATTGGCCGACTGCCATCAGCTTCAGTGGCGTGTGCTTGTGAGCGCTTCAGGGAGAGGACACTTCCTCTTCCTGATGCGTGGGGACTTGATTGCCTTGGTGACGGCGTCCATGAGCAGGCTGGCGAAGCAGCGGCGGGAGTCCTGGGAGCCTGAGGAGCAGCAGCGGACGACGGGGGGGGAGGGGCTTGTTCCCCGACACAGGTGCTCTGACAGCGTTGACAGCTGGGATCACAGAGGAATTCAAACAAGAACAGAGGATGAAACCTGTTGGCACTTTGAGCAGAGGGTTAGGGTTAGGGACTTCCCCTCAGAGGGCTGATTATTAACTCCGCCATTGCTGATTACAGACATGACACTCATGGCTCATGATGCACCCACCTTCTCCTGCACACATGGTGTTCTCTGGTCTGCAGGTAGGGGGCAGCACTGGCTCACTAGCCTCTGCACAGGGAAACTGACATTGAACCTGAGCGAGAACAGATTGGATTGGTCTGTGTCTTCCTTTTTTAGGTCTTTCAGTACATTTAAAAGTTTGGAAATAAGCTGAAGACGAAAACAGAGAAGAGAAAACTAAATGTCGTAATAGGATTATTAATTTCACAACACGACATCCGCACAACATCCCTGTTCATACTTAAAATCACACAAAAATAAATGTCCTCCCTCCCTCACTTCTTCTTGATGATCTTGTGAGTCTGGCAGACGTGCCCGAGGGCGGGGTCCTGCGGGGGGGTCGGGGGGGAGAGGAGCTCCCTGCCGTAGCTGGGGTGGGGGGCGCGGCCAGAGAAACAGTCGTAGCGTGTCGCCCCCGCAGCCATCTCACAGCAGGGGTACCGGCGCGCCTCCCCCTCCTCCTCACAGAACCGGTCCATGACCTCAGACCACTGGGGAGAGACGATGAGGAAAGACCAAGGAGAGACCAATACCATTATCACACCATTAATACACCATTATCACACCATTAATACACCATTAATACACCATTATCACACCATTAATACACCGTTATCTCATTCGCTGAATGTTGTTGAACAGACAAATGGATGATGCGTATGTTGCTGCCTTCAGCTGTTTGTTTCCTCTCACTTCCTGGCTCTGACCTTCCCATCAGCACAGGCGAGGGCCTCATCCTGTCTCTTGCAGCAGTGTTTGAACCCCCTTTCCAGACGATTTATGGCCTTGGACTGGCGGGCCAGCCAGCCGTAGCCTGCGCGGGGCAGGCACTTGGGCAGGTAGAGAGGGCGAAGTTTGCGAAAGTGGCAGATCGATTCAATGTTGGCAGCCGTGGGTCGACCAGGAGGGAAGTTGATGTCAGCGTCTCGGGTGGTAGTAGAGAGGGGCTTTCTCTCCTTCCTTCCCTGGACACTGCGAGGACCAGACACTGACCTGGACCAAAGGGTCAGACAGTCTAGATGTAATAGTTTAGGTATACACACACACACACACACACCTTCTCTCTCTCCATCTCTCTTTCCCGTACCTCTGACAGGTGTTGGGGTCAAAGGTGAAACCAGTTACAGGTGCCATGAGTGACTCCGGTTCCTGGTTGGTAGGCAGATAGGCCGGGTTTGGAGCATCGCCTTGGAAACATCTCAGTCTTGCTCCATCCTTTTTCTTGCAGCAGTGAAAATGCCTCGTCTTTATCGAGAACTCGTCCTCACAGAACAGGGACAAGGTCTGCTTCCACTGTAACAAAACAAAGGAAGAATGAGACAATGAGACAAGATAGACAAAAGAGAGAAATTAAATGAAAAGAACGTAGTGAAGGTAAATCTTGCTTTCTCAAGGGCAAGTTTCCTTTCCCAGTGTTGTACAGTAGATAGTGCAGGAGACGCTGCTCGCCTGTTTGTTATGTCTGGCTGTCTTTTCATGTCCTGGTTTCTATCAGCTGTGCGCACCCTGAGTGCTTAACACTACTGCATCTCTGTCCTTCACAGCTAGGAAGATGTATGAAAGAATGTGGAATGTGTGATATGATCTTCGTGTTTACAAAAGGCCTATCTATCTTCAGGACCATTTTTAGCTTTTACATTGAACAGTCCAAAAATAAACAAAACCACAAGGACATATCAAACTCGACTGTTCTCAAAATTAGCTAGCAGGATCAGAAATGGACATGGTTACTGACCGCCTGTCTGACGCAGCACAGTGTAACTTCCTGATCCTGGGTCCCATTAGCTTGGCAACAAGTGCTGTACCAGGCCTCCAGGCGGTTGATGGTGTCAGCTTGACGATGCAGGTGTCCAAAGCCGGACCGTGGAAGGGAGCTAGCAGGGTAGCGCGGGCGCTGGCTGCCATGGAGACAGATGGCCTGGAGGTTGCTGGGCGATGGCTGTCCAGGGGGGAAGAGGATCTTTGGCCCAAAGGAGCGAGGTCGAAATACTGTCCGACCTGAAAGGAATGGGTGGGACTGTCAACCAGCTACAGGTGATATTACAGGTGATATCACAGGTAACATTACAGGTGATATTACAGGTGTGATACAGTGTGGACATTGTGTTTGTCACACACACACACACCTCCTGGTATGAAGTCTTCATCCAGGGTTAGGGTGACGTCGACCTGTGGCACATGTGTGTCAGCCGCTCTGGAGCCTTCTGGGAGAACACAGAGGACATGGCACAGCTGGGGGGTCTCAGCTAAAGCATCAGACAGAGCATCAGACAGAGCAGAGGGAAGCAGTGTAGAGCGCAGCGCTCCTCCTACCTGTCTCCTTGAGAGCTGTGATCAGGCCTGGGGGCAGCGCACCAGGGACCTCCCTCTGCATCAGGAAAGCTTCCTCTGCAGGAGAGACAAGAGGGGACAGGGACCATGTGATCCCCATGCATGTCGGCCTGGAGTACAGGGTGTTACAACCTAATAACCAGTGTCCAGTTGAATAGATTAAGGTGCCGTGATAAAACCTGAATCAGTGTCCTAAGTCAGATAAGTGAGGAGAGGGGTGTGGTTCAGAGTGAGGACATGATGAGAGATGTCACACCTTCAGGCTCCCAGAGATCCAGGGGCTCCACTTCCTTCTGAGACATGAAGTCCACTTCCTTCTGACTCACATCAGGATCTGGCACCGTCCCTGAGAAACAAACATAGCAATGTGAATGTACACACACACACACACACACACACACACACACACACACACACAGTGGCGATTTTAGCATGGCATTTCTGGAGGGGCAGTTTTATATTATGTCACCATCACAAGAACTAAAGGTAGCGAATTAGTCTACGGTAGGTACATCAGAGCAGAGGCTACAACACACAAAGATAACGACACATTAACACACGCAGAGTAAGTAGACCCATAAGAGAGCGCATGCCCGGTCCAGGGTTCTGAAAGTGACAAGTGTTCACCCATCAGACCTGGGCACTACGCATAACCTAGTACTCCACTTACTGTATATCACAGCCAAATAGTCTACTAGAGTGAAGGCGCACTGTCCACATTAGTCCCCCTCACACATCGTCTCAAAAATGCACCGAAAAATGCCTGGGTTCAGTGAGTTCGCTGACTCGTCGTGACCACGCAAACCCATTTCACACTTCCCACAGAGTTTAATAAAAGTGATCAGCCTCCCCAGAACATACCGATTCTCCTCGGTCTGTTTGTTGTGCTCCGCGATGGAACGGCGAAACGCATCATCTAGTTGTGCCTGGACGTTGAGCTGCCCCAGTAAACCCATCATCTAGCTGTGCCTGGACGTTGAGCTGCCCCAGTAAACCCATCATCTAGCTGTGCCTGGACGTTGAGCTGCCCCAGTAAACCCAGCTTCATGGCACAGTTCAGATGGGACGTTGAGCTGCCCCAGTAAACCCAGCTTCATGGCACAGCTCAGATGGGACGTTGAGCTGCCCCAGTAAACCCAGCTTCATGGCACAGTTCAGATTGGACGTTGAGCTGCCCCAGTAAACCCAGCTTCATGGCACAGTTCAGATGGGACGCAGAGCTTTCATGCTTCGCGGTTCTTTCTGACAGATGTTTAATGTCTTTGAATCCAGACGATGCCCAAACAGAGTCTCCACCAAAAAGAATACACGGGAAACAGAACAGCGCACTTTTCGAGGTGCTAGCAGTTAGCCACTTCTTTTTCTCAAACCATTCCTGTTTGAAGGTACGGGTTACCTTATCTCCAGCCTGGAGCAGCACCAATTCTTCTGGTCGTATGGCCCTAAACGTTTTATTTCCAGTTTCTCTTCAAGTTTCAATGTACTAAACCGCACATTCAACAAATAATCTACACTATTCATTGTTGCACCTGAAAACACTTTTAATCTCTACAAAACTTTAGCTAGCAGCATTGGCTAACGTAAATCGACATCGACAATGACCCAGTAGTTCAACTTTGATCAACGTTGTTTCATTATTCCCTGGCTAAACCTGTTGCCAGGTAGATTTCGTAGGGGCAGAGACTTTTCTGCCCCTCCACCCAATGAAATCTGCGTGATATTTTTTCACATTACTCCCGACCACGCTCACATTGTCGCTATAGCAACAGTAGGGGAGAACGCTTCGGTGCCCCTCTGCCGAGTCAGAGCAGTCTGTGACACACTCATACAAAGGGACTTACTGCAAAACAGCACTCTACATAGTGTCAGTCAGGTTTATTATATTTATACATGCTATTTTCACCACTGAATCACTATTTTGTATTAATTATAAATTAGATTTTTCCGAAACACAGTTGTAGGCTAAGATGCATCTTGCACAACAGCGCCCCACCTGGTGGGGCACTGCCCCACCTGCCCCTAATGTAAAATCGCCACTGCACACACACACACACACTCTCTGTTTCTCTCTCTCTCTCTCTCTCTCTCTCTCTCTCTCACACACACACACACACACACACACACACACACACACACAAACCTAAGATTTTGTCAATGTCGCGTTTGTATCAAGTGATATCGCGTTGGCCAGTCAGGTCCATCTGCGGCGAGGGAGAAAGTACCTCAACCACACAAAGCTTGTTATGCAATACTGTTGTCTGACCAGACGCCCCTTCAGAGGGGAGAAAGCTCTGACAGAAGAACTGCGGCTAGATTACGAACATGACAATCACCCGTACTTCAACAAAACTCATTATTATGGGCAAAACGTTGCTTGCACGTTTAAAACGTTGACTAAACATACCTTCAGATGTAGCGCACACGAAAACCAGCAAAAATGCACATGTGTAGGCAAGAGCACAAGACCTGCCCATTGCGAATGTGTTGATCTCGGGTGTCTGATAGCTTATCCGTCTTCTGTGTCTCGCGCTCTCCGCTGCCTCTGTGCTCCAATCCTGCCAGCCTGCGTGTGAGTGACGCGGGCCACGCGGGGTTCGCAGCGGAGGGTGGGAGAAGGGGTCTAGAATAGAGTTCGCTGTTTTGGGAAGTGAACAAGGAAAAAAGAGGAAGTGGTAAAGTGTTCCTCCATGAGTCATCGGGATTTCATGGTAAGTATATTTTGGCATATTCCAGATCATTTTGTCTATTATGCATGTATGACCCGCCCACGTGCTTGGCGGGCTTGGGCGAGAGAGAGAGAGAGAGAGAGAGAGAGAGAGAGAGAGAGCGAGAGAGAGAGAGAGAGAGAGAGAGGGTGAGAGAGAGGGTGAGAGAAAGATTGAGAGAGAGAGAGAGAGAGAGAGATTGAGAGAGAGAGAGAGAGAGAGAGAGAGAGAGAGAGAGAGAGAGAGAGAGAGAGAGTATGACCCACAGTATTCAGAGAATGGAGGAGAAGCAAAAGTGTCCCCCTCACCTCTCCCGGCTGCGTGTCCGCTGCTATTTCCTGTCCCCCGGGATCTGGGCAACGAAGACACACAGGAGTTCCACAAGGGAGAGAGACTTCCTACTAGGCCTAATGATCTGAGACAATAACTGTATAGTTTGAGAGTTATGGGCCGAGACTTGGACTTTATTCTGCTGTCAGTGGAACCGTTTGTCATAGCTTTGTTCTTTAGAACCGCCTAGATGTTTTGGGTGCAGAGAGCTAACAACTTCCTGTCGACCAAAGTGTTCAACTTGAACAGTAGCCCTGAAGGGAGGGCAGTCCTGGAGCTGCCGTTCCCCTGGGGCAGGTCAGCACAGGTCTGCAGGACAAACACGCCCTCCAGAAACCGCAGACAGACCTCCCTCTGAGCCACGCCCGTCACCTGGGACAGGAGTCATGGGAAGAGCGGAGATACTGAAGGAGGAAGCAAGATTCTGATTGGCAGGGAGGTCTCACAGAAGCGTGGGAGGAGCTGTAAACCAGCCCTGGGCCAGTAGCCCGTAATCCTGGTTAATCTCAATCTGGGTGGCTCTTTACTGTTTATATCTCCTCCCTAAAATGAGCAACACTTACGATCGATCGCCCACGTTCCTCCTCCCTGACCGCCGCCCCCAGGCTGTCCGTCCCCGCTGAGCAGCCCAGATGAGAACCCTCTGTTCCTCTTGATCTAATCCGCCCCCCTGACCGTAAGTGGTGCTCATTTTCTGGAGGGCAGAGTGAACAGTAAACAGCATTCCTCAGTATTGACAACTGTCCAAGGATCTGGTTATTATTTCCCTCAGCCTCTGTCTAAAACACTCACCACAGCCCAGCCTCGGTCTGCCCCCCTACAGCCCCCAGCCTCTACCCCCCTACAGCCTCTACCCTCCTCCAGCCTCTACCCCCCTACAGCCTCTACCCCCCTACAGCTTCTACCCCCCTACAGCCTCTACCCCCCTACAGCCTCTACCTCCCTACAGCCTCTACCCTCCTCCAGCCTCTACCCCCCTACAGCCTCTACCCCTCTACAGCCTCTACCCTCCTCCAGCCTCTACCCCCTACAGCCTCTACCCTCCTCCAGCCTCTACCCTCCTCCAGCCTCTACCCCCCTACAGCCTCTACCCCCTTACAGCTTCTACCCCCTACAGCTTCTACCCCCCTACAGCCTCTACCCCCCTACAGCCTCTACCCCCCTCCAGCCTCTACCCCTCTACAGCCTCTACCTCCCTACAGCCTCTACCCTCCTCCAGCCTCTACCCCCCTACAGCCTCTACCCCTCTACAGCCTCTACCTCCCTCCAGCCTACCCTCCTCCAGCCTCTACCCCCCTACAGCATCTACCCCTCTACAGCCTCTACCCCCCTCCAGCCTCTACCCCTCTACAGCCTCTACCCCCTCCAGCCTCTACCCCTCTACAGCCTCTACCCCCCTACAGCCTCTACCCCTCTACAGCCTCTACCCCCCTACAGCCTCTACCCCCCTACAGCCCTCAGCCTCTACCCCTCTACAGGTCTGTCTGGGCGCGGCTGTAGCTCAGTTGGTAGAGCGGGTCGTTCAGTGATCGAAGGATCAGTGGTTCGAATCCCAGCTCTGACTGTCCACATGTCGAAGTGTCCTTGAGCAACACACCTGACCCCAAATTGCTCCCAATGAGCAGGTTAGCACCTTGCATGGCAGCTGCCGCTATTGGTGTGTGAATGTGTGTGTGAATGGGTGAATGAGAGGCCATTGTAAAGCGCTTTGAGTGCCGCTAAGGTGGAAAAGCCTCTACCCCCGTACAGCCCTCAGCCTCTACCCTCCTCCAACCTCTACCCCCCTACAGCCCTCAGCCTCTAACCGCCTACAGTCCTCAGCCTCTACCCCCCTACAGCCTCTACCCTCCTCCAGCCTCTACCCCCCTCCAGCCTCTACCCTCCTCCAGCCCTCAGCCTCTACCCTCCTACAGCCTCTACCCCCTCCAGCCTCTACCCTCCTCCAGCCCAGCAGCCTCTACCCTCCTCCAGCCTCTACCCTCCTACAGCCTCTACCCTCCTACAGTCCAGCAGCCTCTACCCTCCTCCAGCCCAGCAGCGGCTCATTTAAGCACAAACATTCCTACAGAGGAGGGTCACATACAGAGAGGAGGGGCGAGGGCTGCATTTTAACATGGATGTGTCACTTGAAAGAGGTACTGCTGAGGGCTTCTGCCAGTACAATATCTGCTGAGCTGGGATTTCAATTCCTTTCCTGGTTTTGGTTCATAACTTATGTCCTTTGTGATGTATGTTTTCTATTGAATAAGAATACAACACATGCTCAGTTTGATTGTATCAGCAGTTGTAATGTAATGTGAGCCTAATCCTCAATACTCATCATGATAATACTTTGGTCAGCAGACAAACCAAAAATACAGAACTTCAACAGATAGATCTTGTAAACCAACACACACAATGCCTTCATGTAGCCTGGGACAGACTCCATCTTTAATCA
>NC_140243.1:12080764-12095355 GCF_949987555.1 Borostomias antarcticus | reverse complement strand
GGGATCACCTCAATCTGAGCTGCAAGCACAAACACAAACACACTTAAGGGACAGAGAAAACACACACACACATGAATGACTTTATTTGTGTTCACATAATCAACAAAAACTTGAACACAAACAATACTAAATGTGGAAGCATCGGACGCTCACTGAGTGCCACTTAGCAGAGGGTCTAAGGATCCAGGAAGCAACGTCTCCTCCATATCTGACCACTTCCAATTATCACAGACAATGAACAGAATTTTTCCAGTGCTTTAGCTTTTGTCTTGTCTTGGGCATTACTGCCATCTATAGGCTCCTCATGACTAGTCTGTGGACACACACACACACACACACACACACACACACACACACACACACTCCTATCCTATCATAACTAGAGATCTGACAGGTGATTGGCCAGCAGGGAGCACTGCTGAGCAAGAAATGCTACAGAGAGAGAGAGAGAGAGGGAGAGAGATGGAAAGAGAGAGAGAGGGAGAGATGGAGAGGGAGAGAGATGGAGAGAGAGAGAGAGAGATGAAGAGAGAGAGAGATGGAGAGAGAGAGAAATGGAGAGAGAGAGAGATGGAGAAAGAGGGAGAGAGATGGAGAGAGAGAGAGAGATGGAGAGAGATGGAAAGGGAGAGATGGAGAGAGAGAGAGATGGAGAGAGGGGAGCGGAGGAGAGGTTAGAGATTGATTGAGTGAGTGAGTGAGTGAGTGAGTGAGTGAGTGAGTGAGTGAGTGAGTGAGTGAGTGAGTGAGTGAGTGAGTGAGTGTGCATGTGTGCATCTGTGTGTGTGTGTGTGTGTGTGTGCTGTGGGTATGTCAGTAAATCCAGCCTCTTGACTTCATGGAAATGTACTCTGTGAAATGTGGTTTAACTGTCCTCTCAAGTGTCCTCCATACAGTCAACTTTGCCAGGTAAAGAGAATTTGCACTAAAGATGCTGATTTTGAATGTAATTCTGAGATGATGAGTAAATTCAGAACAAGGGGGTACAGAGAGAGCACTCTGATAGCTGCTAAATCTAAGATAGATCTGAAAAACAGAAACAGGTTTTTGAAACCAAGACCAAAGAAAAGGAACGGCTCAATAGTATTCAGTACAAAGTACACAAGGAGCGCTGAGTATAAAGGTGTAGTGCTAAAACACTGGCACATACTTAACACAGATAAAGATATCCAGCACTTGGACAAAGAGCCCCCCAGAGTAGTATGTAAGCGTGGGAGCACACCTGTTAGTGATTGAGTTGTCTATATAAATGACTGATTCTATATAAATGACTGATTCTATATAAATGACTGATTCTAACTCAATCTGACACCACCCTGACGAAGGCTACAGGCGAAACGCGTAGGTGTTTATTATGGTGCATTAAATTATTCAATTTTAAGGAGCCCAGAGTGTGCGACTTTCCTACTTTCCTTTAACTGTCCCCTCACAAATCAATAACACACACACGTGCGTCGGATTCGGATGAATTTCGCGGAGGTTTACAGCATGAAGGGATGGCTGTTGTATGTTCGGTGAAATTAGTACTGTTAACAAGTAACTGTTGTTTCGAAATGCAGAGGCGAAAGGACCTATGGTGTTTACAGGACAACTTAAGAGCTTGGTAAGTGTATATCATACTTTTTAGAGTTTTTCGAGTGTGCCCATAGCTAGCAATGAGCCAGGGTGCGCGCGCCAAAGTTATTGACACAGAAGTCTGTACTGCACAAAACAGAAATATTTTAACCTGTACTAGTCAGATACATGCCAGGGAAGTCAGGAATAGGGCTAAACATGAAATTCAATGTCCTTATCCTTTAAAATATGTAATATGATGAAAACCTTTAAAAACGTCACAGGCGTCAAAGGCTCAATAGCTCACAGCCAACATATCACCTCAATGATAAACCCAGAGCTCAGCGGTTCCTGTCTAGACAGGAATTAGCACTAGACTGAAAAAACACACAAGCCCCTGTGTCTCCTGTCACTTTACATTGAACTACTTTTTACTCTAGTATGTCTATTGTACACTAGGTATATACTGTATTTAAGACATGTTTATACAGCTTGTATGTATGTATATATATTCTATAAATATTGTATGTATATGTTGTAGTCTTCTATGTATATCCTTTCCTCTGATGCTGCTGATGTTGGATATTCTTTCCTCTGACTCCCTGCTGTAACGCCCAAATCCCCCTGGGATTATTAAAGATTAATGTTTTTGGTGGAACCAGAGCGTCAGACCCTGTGAACGGACCTGAGACGGTGTTTTCCTCTCATACATCTGAGGACGTTAATAAGAGTGAATTCAGCAGCTCAACATAAGAGCAGAGGAAGGGGAATATTTGCGCTGGATGTGAAGGTGTGAACCTCAGAGCGTTTCAAGTGGTTTACTGGCTTCTCTTTCACTCTGACTCTCACTCTTTCATGTCCTCTCTCTCTCTCCATCCCTCGCTCTTTATCGCTCATAAAGGACAGAGCTGCCAGTAATACATTCTTTCAATCATCACTGCCAGGAATGCCCATCCCCCTCTCCCCTCCTCCCCTATCCCCTCCTCTCCCCTCCTCTCTCCCCCCTTCCTCCTCCCCTATCCCCTCCTCCCCCCCTCCTCCTCCTCCCCTATCCCCTCCTCTCTCTCCCCCTCCTCCTCCTCCTCCCCTCTCCCCTCCTCTCTCCCCCCCCTCCCCCCTCCTCCTCCTCCCCTATCCCCTCCTCTCTCCCCCTCCTCCTCCTCCTCCCGTCCTCTCCCCCCCCCTCCTCCTCCTCCTCCCTTATCCCCTCCTCTCTCTCCCCCTCCTCCCCCCCCCCCCCCTCCTCGCCTATCCCCTCCTCTCTCACCCCCCTCCTCCTCCTCCTCCCTATCCCCTCCTCTCTCCCCCCCCTCCTCCCCTATCCCCTCCTCTCTCTCCTCCTCCTCCCCCCTCCTCGCCTATCCCCTCCTTGTATATTCATTGCTGTGCTGGAGGTGAGGAAGTTGGACAGGGTAACTCTGCATTCACATGGCTATGGATGTTTGTTTGTGTCACTGTGCCGTGTGTGTGTGTGTGTGTCAGTATGTGCCCTCAATCTGGTCACCAGGAATCTCCCAGAAGTAGCTGAAGAGGGCGTGTAGCGGTGAAATACCTGAAAAGTCACTAAGGATCAATGATGGTAGAATAGTTACATTTACCTTTTGGATTTATTTATTTTTTGCAAGGAAGTCTGGCTTATTGGCTACCTACACGCTGCATGGCAATAAAGCTGATGGTGCTTCTGATCTTCAGCTGCAGTTAGGAGTGGGGACATGAAGACAGAGAGAGAGAGAGAGGGAGAGAGAGAGAGAGAGAGAGAGAGAGAGAAGAGAGAGAGAACATCAGTGGTCTCTGTTTTTTGCTGTTTCAGTTCTAATTCTGAACCTCAAACAACAGGAAGCCAACCTGACCCACAACATTTCACTGTTCAAACATGCACACGAGCGCAACACACACGCACGCGCACACACACACGCACACACACTCACACTCACAATGATTAATTAGGTGAAACTGTACATAGTAATATATTGAAGGCAGTGAAAGGGTGCATACAACTGTTCCCTGCTCACCTGAACAATCTGCACTCACAAAGCTGTTCCTTGATGCATGAAACTAGAAGCTGCTCAGAGAGCTCAGACCTCCGCCCATGAACGCATGTCGTGGCTCTGTGTGTGTGCGAGCAGGACACGTTTATTATTGCTGCTTTTGTTTGGTCGAGAGCTTTGTGCCGGTCCAAACATGGTATCTGTAACCTTCCCACATGGGGAGCTGGCATCACTCAAAGTGTTGTTTTAACTTGTGGATCTGCCCCATGATTTGGATCTGCTCCAAAGTTTAATGGGTTCTAGGTTCACCTATGCTACACCCCTCCACCAAGTTTCATGAAAATCGGTCTAGTAGTTTTTGCGTAATCCTGCTAACAAATAAACCAACCAACCAACCAACCAATAAACACACGCCACCGAAAAACATCCATCCATCCATTTTCATCCGCTTATCCGGGGTCGGGTCGCGGAGGCAGCAGTTCCAGCAGGGGGCCCCAGACATCCCTTTCCCTGGCAGCATCAACCAGCTCTGCCTGGGGAATCTTTAGCCGCTCCCAGGCCAGTGCGGAGATGTAATCCCGCCACCTGGTCCTGGGTCTATCCCACGGCCTCCTCCCAGCCGGACACGCCTGGAGAAACCTCCCTAGGGAGGCGCCCAGGAGGCATCCTCACTAGATGCCCGAACCACCTCAACTGGCTCCTTTCGACGCAAAGGAGCAGCGGCTCTACTCCGAGTCTCTCCCGGATGACTGAACTTCTCACCCGATCTCTCAGGGAGACCCCAGCCACCCTACGGAGAAAATTTTGGCCGCTTGTATCCGTGATCTCGTTCTTTCGGTCATGACCCATCCTTCATGACCATAGGTGAGGGTGGGGACGAAGATAGACCGGTAGGTCGAGAGCTTTGCCTTTTGGCTCAGCTCTCTTTACGTCACAACAGTGCGGTAAAGCGACTGCAGAACCGCACCAGCTGCTCCGATTCTCCGGCCAAGCTCCCTCTCCATGGTTCCCTCACTCGTGAACAAGACCCCCAGATACTTGAACTCCTTCACTTGGGGTAAGGACTCATTTCCTACTCGGAGCGGACAGACCACCGGTTTCCTGCTGAGAACCATGGCCTCAGACTAAGAAGTGCTGACTCTCATCCCAGCCGCTTCACACTCAGTTGTGAACCTATCCGAAAAACATGACCAAGGTAATAACTTTACCTATAACATTAACACAATAACACAATAACATGACCTAGGTAATAACTAAACGTGCTCAGGAAAACATGTAATATTCTTTCACCATACAGGTACTGGATTAGTGCACTGGTATGCAAGGTGCAAGGAATGAAAATGTCATACTGTACACGTTGTGATTTCATGTTTATGTAAAAATAGAAATAAAACTAGAAAGGGTGCTCAGAGAGCACAGGGCTCCACCCATTCATGCATTTCCATCAAGTTTCGTGAAAATCGTTCTGGTACTTTTTGTGTAATCCTCAGATATTATTTTGTTTTACATGCATAGAAACATAAGATAATATTGGTTGCTTAAACCACAAATAAATAAAGTTAATATCTAAGATGATATCTAAAGCTGACTTGATTCCTCATTGTAACAAAGAGCCAACGTTCTCTAAAGAATCTTCCTCGCGGTTCGAACCCGTGATTAACATTCATTCATTCATTCATTCATTCATGACACAAGCGCCTTAACCGCTCGGCCACCAGGCGATGGGTAAGACTAGCAGAAGAAGTAAAGACTAGAAAGTGTTCTCAGAGCACAGGTTTCCACACATGTAATTTGATAAAAAATGTATAGATAAGAAAGTAGCACGGTTTGACTGTCTCTGTCTTTTTTCATATGATATCAGTGCATTTAGTAGAAAATAGTTTGTGGGATGTTCCAATCGCTCTGGTAGTTTTTATATAATCCTGCTATGTGACGGATAATACTGTTTTTTTCCATTTGCTTAAATACTCAAATTAAAAAGAACACATAGTTAGTGAAACCTGACACTCAAGGGGCAAAACCTCAGCCCAGATGTGCAGGTAGTTTATGATTTATATATAGGCTAATACCACATGATCCAGGCTAGTATAGGATAGTATAGGAAATCCTGCAGGAGAAGTAAATATAAAGGGAAGGAGCCGGTCCAAGTATGGCAAATGTTTTCTTTTCATTTGTGTATCCGCCCAGTGATTCTGATCCGCTCCAAAATGTAATGTGTTCTAACTTGGCCCATGCTACACCCCTCCACCCAGTTTCATGAAAATCGCTCTGGTAGTTTTTGTATAATCCTGCTATGTGACCGAACAAACGAACGAATGAACGAACGAACGAACGAACGAACAAACAAACAGAATAACACACACGACCGAAAATATACCCTCCGCCAGCAATCGCTGGGCGGAGCCAAAAAGAAAGGGATTTAGGAATAAATGTGCAGCCCTGGTCTCCCTATTAGCCCTGGTCTCCCTATAAGCGCTGGTCTCTCTATACTATAAGCGCTGGTCTCTCTACACTATAAGCCCTGGTCTCTCTATAGGCGCTGGTCTCTCTATACTATAAGTGCTGGTCTCTCTACACTATAAGCCCTGGTCTCTCTATAGGTGCTGGTATCTCTATACTATAAGCCCTGGTCTCTCTACACTATAAGCCCTGGTCTCCCTATAAGCCCTGGTCTCTCTATACTATCTCTGTCTGGTTCAGCTCTTTCCCCTCCTCTCTGTCTCTGCGTCAGAAGCCACGTTGCAGATATTGGTGACGACGGCCTATTTCTCTGTTTCCTCTCATGATTTCTACCCACAGGCCTTTGCAAATATACAGTAGCTATCTCCATCATGCTTTTCTCTCCTTCTCTCTCTCTCCCTCCCTCTCTTCTCTCTCCCTCCCTCTGTTCTCTCTCCCTCCCTCTCCTCTCTCTCTCTCTCTCTGTTCTCTCTCCCTCCCTCTGTTCTCTCTCCCTCCCTCTGTTCCCTCTCCCTCCCTCTCTTCTCTCTCTCTCCCGCTCTCTCTATTCTCTCCCCCCAAAAAATCACACATTCTCTTTCTCTCTCTCTCTCTCTCTCTCTCTCTCTCTCTCTCTCTCTATCTTATGACCTCAGTGGATATTCATGCATATGAGACCAACAAGACCAAAGCAGATATAATCTACAAGTCATTTGGTAGATTCTGCTCAATAAACTCTCTTCAGATTCATAATAGGTGCTTAAAAAGAACCCCTGGAACAAAACTAGTATTGGAATCAGTCTGAAGCATTATGTACGCGTCCGCTTCCGCCATAAGCATGAATTTTCAACAACACTCACCCGTTGTAAGTGACACCAGTCTGAAGATGTTCTGGAGTCTTCTGGCGCACATGGGCCTGATCGCCTCTCCAGAACTCTCTTTTACATTAAACCAGCCTGCACAGCGGCCCAGTCAACACGTATCAGACATGATGAGGCCGTGAAACGGGGAGTGTAACTGATGAACAGAACTGTTCAGTATGCAACAACTCATATGAGAAGACATGGTGGTGTTACGCCCGTCTTTGTGGGGCCTCGCCCTACGGTGGCTGTTTGATTTGCTCCTGCAAAACTCTTTAGAATACAGCAGACTTATGGGGCTTTCCATACGGTATGCCAGCTAAGCAAAACCAGCAGAAGAAAGCCTCTTTCAAGCAGGAGGAAACAGTATCTATATCTACAGTATCTATACACATCTACTACTGGAGAGATCGACTCCGATACAGTAGATACTGTGCCATCACATCTCAACTGTTGCAGCCCGATCTCTGATCTGTGTGAGACCAGCAGAGTGAACCTGATGTGATACGAACAAGCGTCAACCAATCTGCCAGCCACAGAATTTCAACCTCAACCATCTGTAACCATCATAGACCGTATCTGCTTCATAGATGCAGCTCCATCATAGAACGTATCTGCTTCATAGATCATAGACCATCATAGACCGTATCTGCTTCACAGATCCAGCTACAGCAAAGATCAACATCATCAATCCAGCTACAGCAAAGATCAACATCATTCTGCAGAGAGGCTTGTAGAGGGAGGGAGAGAGGAGAGAGAGACGTGAGGGAGAGAGAGACAGAAAGAGAGAGAGAGAGAGAGAGAGAGAGAGAAGCAATACCAGTGGCGGAAGGGGGAAGGAGATACATTTTATGGAAGACTCCGCAGATAGAAATATAATCTCAGTGATGCTACCCCCTCCCTCATCCCCCCTCTCCTGGACTGGTAGAGAACACAGTTCTCCTGGACTGGTAGAGAACACAGTTCTCCTGGACTGGTAGAGAACACAGTTCTCCTGGACTGGTAGAGAACACAGTTCTCCAGGACTGGTAGAGAATGAGATGAACTGAACCAGGCCAGAGATGAACTGAACCAGGCTCACCCAGGCAGGCCAGAGATGTTAGATTCATTGTCCCCAGAGATGAACGTCTCTCTAACAAAGCAGCCAGTGGCATCATCTTCCACTGGTCTCTGTCTAAAATACTCATGTCAGCATTTTGCACTTTACACTGTAAACGAAAACCTCAACTTTTCTCCGCCGGAAACACAAAGGCACACACATGCACAAACATACACACACACACACACACACGCACGCAAGCACGCACGCACGCACGCACACATACACACACACCAAAACAGGTAAATATCATAAGAATCCAATAAAACAAAGATTTAACTTGCAAGAGATCAAGCTGTGTGAGGATCTTAAACCAAAGTGTCAATAGTTTAAGTTCAATGAAAGTTTGAACAGTTTGAAAGTTTGAGACAGGGTTAGTCAGGGTTAGTCCACGTCTGAGACAGGGTTAGGGTCCAAGTCTTCATTCTATCTGATCAATGATTTAATGTTTCATCTGAGACAACGGTAAGCTTCATGTTCTGGCATCATCTTGTGACTTGATCATTGCTACTTTTTTAAAAGGTAAATGAACTTCACTTATATAGCGCTTTTATCCAAAGCACTTTACAATGGCCTCTCATTCACCCATTATATATATATATATATATATATATATACAGTATATAGACTTAATATACTATACATATAGACTTTATTTTATTTACTATACATATAGACTTAATAGACTTATATATATAGATATATAGACTTCATAGGTTCACTTATATATACTGACCATGACTGGGATGTACAATAGGTTCACTCATAAATGTACTATACTTAGTCACTTTGGATAACAGCATCTGCTAAATTACTAAAATGTAAAATGTAATGTTATATTATTCCAGAATATAAAATGTAACAAAAACTCAAAGACTATTTAGAATGTGCATATTTTAATGTATTTGTTTCTAGTGTTTTCTTGTGATGTGAGGGCCAATCCGGTGAGCCATACTAAAGTATTTGTTGGGGATGCCCTACCCACCAGCACTACATGACATGAATGAATTAAGATAGATAAAGAATTGAAACCACAAACTCATTCAATGTGATTAAATCCTCCAGCATGGAGACCTTGAGTGTGCGCTTTCCTTATCCAGTATATTTCACCCATTACCGGCGCCTCTCCAAGACTACCGTGTGCATTTTCATCTTTTTTCTGAACCATGAATGAATTAAGCATCTTATCTGAAAATGTTTCAACATCCTACAAAATGCCGCAGCATGTGCCTTAGGGTTAGGGTTAGGGTCACACGGTGGAGAGGGTAAGGGGTTAGGGTTAGGGTCACACGGTGGAGAGGGTTAATACGAGCCGCTCTCCTGCCTCTCTGTCAGCCTGAAACACATTCAGGGGGTGTGGGAAAAAATTAACGTTGTGAGTTGAGCTGAAAATACTGCAATAAGTGTGAATAAGTGTGAATGCTTTCTTTGATTTGTCATATTTTGGGGCTGAATATGCAACTCCTGGTTTAGATGTGAACTCTTTGAAGTGACGGAGTTGTTGGAGGTGTGTGTGTGTGTGTGTGTGCCCCCAGAAACACAAGGAAAAGCCTTTTGAAGTCGAAGCATGAGAATCTAGTCAGGGATCTCCCCCCTCAAACATTAGTCATAAAATAACACAGTCTGTGCTTTTTTGATTGAAGTCATATCTGCATCACAGACAGTCCTACAGGAAGGTTGTCCCTCTGCCTACGGGATCGAGGACGAGAGTATCAGGGTTTTGGGGCGACAGTAGTTTGGGCTGAGGCTGCAACCTTGAATTAGACAACTAGGAGCTGTTAGATTTGTTTGATCTAAAGTCAGTGACAAAGTGGGAACAGGTGATGTGATTATATCTACATGTATGCATGCTGGCACACACACACACACACACACACCACACACACAGGTGCGCGTGTAAAATACAGTAGGTCTATACTTAGGTACTAAGTAGCAACTAGAAGCGGGCAGCTGCGTACATGTGTGTGTGTGTGTCTGTGTGTGCTGTACTATATGAATGTGTGGTGAGCCAGTATGCGAGCAGAGAATCTAGTGCAAAGGATTGAGCGGTGAATCCTTTCAGCTCCATGTTTCTGAACATCCCAGCTCTCTGAAGCAGCACACATCTGTCCTCTCTATCGGAGTCCTCCTTCCGCTTCGCAACTGTCTGATGAAGCCCTGACTGTCATGTCACACGCTCTAAAACCAGTCTGAATCAATTACCAGTCTGAATCAATCAATCAATTACCAGTCTGAATCAATTACAATTATTTTAAAAAAAATGTACTGCATAATACCCCTCCTGTACTGTTTGAATACTGTTTGAATTTGAAATATTTCCACTCAAACCCTAAACCTGCTCATTACTCTGGGTCCATCTGAACCTGCTCATATCTGAACCTGCTCATTAGACTGGGTCCATCTGAACCTGGTCTATCTAACCTGCTCATTAGACTGGGTCTATCTGAACCTGGTCTATCTAACCTGCTCATTAGACTGGGTCTATCTGAATCTGGTCTATCTAACCTGCTCATTAGACTGGGTCTATCTGAATCTGGTCTATCTAACCTGCTCATTAACTGGGTCTATCTGAACCTGTTCTATCTAACCTGCTCATTAGACTGGGTCTATCTGAATCTGGTCTATCTAACCTGCTCATTAACTGGGTCTATCTAAACCTGGTCTATCTAACCTGCTCATTAGACTGGGTCTATCTGAATCTGGTCTATCTAACCTGCTCATTAACTGGGTCTATCTAAACCTGGTCCATCTGAGCCTGGTCTCTGGGTCTATTGTTATGCATCGGCCTTCACACCATGAGCAGGCGTGAGAGAACGCTGAAATATTCTCTTTATGATTCAGATCTTTGAAATCTTACAAAGCAACTAAAATAATAGTCATATCAGAACAGTGGTGTGAACGACCACAGAAATGTCATACATGTCAAAGTTCCCATCTCTAACCAACAGAATGCTTTGAACATCCTTCATTTCGGTTTCTAAACCAGAAAATAAATTTTCTATTACCACACAATGACTCTTTATGTTTACAATGATTTACACATACCACACTCTTTCTGTTGAAAATGGTTTAAAAATAAACACTGTTTTAGCTTGTTGCATTGTTTCAAAAGTACACACAAAATTAGATTATTTAGACCTACTGTATGGTATACCACTTGTTGCTTGTTGCTGTACTGTATGCTATACCATTGCTGTTACAAGTAAAGTGAATGATAATAATTATTGCTCGATTGATAATAATTGACAGTGATTATCACGGTTTGTTGAGTTTCAGGACATACTAGTATAGAACAGTATGCGCAGTAGCTTAATTGCTGAGTTACTCACTGTAGAACGACTAACAAGCAGGAAATGTTAGAAATCAACTTGACAGCAACAAAAGCAGATACGTTAACTTACCCCTGCCACATTTATAAAGGTGGACAAAACAACAGAGGAAGATTCCAAACAAATATACTTCCGAGATATAGAATTAATATAGCATTATGAATGTTTAAGATACAGAGGGATACACCACTTATTTCAGTGCCATTAGCTTGCACACCCACACCCACACAAACAAACACACATATAGATACTAAACACATTTAATTAAGGTCATCGCTCCTACCTCGCATCATCCTCACTGCTCCACTTCTTTGACTTCTCTGTCCCACTTTCACAAACTCAATCTGTCTCTCTGTTCCACACACTCAGTCTCCCTGTCACTCTCTGCCTGCCTGCCTGCCTGTCTGTCTGTCTGTCTGTCTGTCTGTCTGTCTGTCTGTCTTGCTGTCTGTCTCTCTGCCTGTCTGTCTGTCTGCCTGTCTGTCTGTCTTGCTGCCTGTCTGTCTGTCTGTCTGTCTGTCTGTCTGTCTGTCTGTCTCTCTCCACTCTGTCACTGCCCTCTCTGTTTTCTCTCTGTCTGTCTGGGTGTTCACTGCGCCTCTGTTCAGGTTCTCACCACCTCAAGTGTGAGTGTGTGTGTGTGTGTGTGTGTGTGTGTGTGTGTGTGTGTGTGTGTGTGAGAGAGAGAGAGAGAGAGAGAGAGAGAGAGAGGAAGATAGGGCCTGTCCCCTAGCTCGGTACTTTTTCCTCCTAGCAGATTCAGCGGTTCTGAGCCCACTCACCCTCACACTCACCCTCGCACTCACCCTCACCCTCACACTCACCCTCACACTCACCCTCAGAACTGAGGGATCCTTTACTCTACATCTACCATCTTCTGAACCACTTGCTACCGTCTCACACTCCTCCTCCTCCTCCTTCGACTTAGACAGCACTTTATTCACATTAAAGTTGTAGCCCAACTCAACCAAATAGAATACTGCTAAATAATGAATTAAAGAATGAATAACAGTGAATTGTGAAGATGGTCAAGATGGTTAAAAAATATAGAGAAAATGTTCCCCACTCTGTCGTCTCAACCTCTCCTCCTGCTTAAGAGCCTCTAAACCACATCCCTCCATCCGCCAGCTGTCTGTCTCTCAGTCTCTCCTCCGTCATCCCTCTATCATCCCTCCATCTCAGCACCTGGCTACCCCAGGGTCCTACTCCCCCCCTCCTCCCCTCCCCTCACCCCTCCTCCCGCCTCCCCTCCCCCCTCATCCCCTCCTCCCTCATCCCCTCATCCCCTCCCCCCTCCTCCCCTCACCACCTCCTCCCCTCACCACCTCCTCCCCTCCTCCCCTCTCCACCTCCTCCCCTCAGCCCATAGCTCCTCCAACCCCCAAATTAGGTTCAGTTATGCACACACACACACACGTGCTCGCCAACATATAGTCACACACACGCCCGCACGCACACACACGTTAAAACCCAATCGTTCCCCATGTCATCAGGCTCCACACACACACACACACACAAAAGATACAATTGTTCATACAATATGTTTGCACTTTGATGAGCAACTGATTAACCCTAATGATTATAAGCATATTCATTTACTCATATCCCAAAGGAATAGCTACATTAATACAAATTAATAATTCATTACCAAAAACAGATGATTACTGAAATAAAAGTTATCCTCAGTGAAGGTATCCTCAGTGTGTTCACTCAGAACCAGCAGGTGCGCTACAGCGGTGGCTGAGGAGCCCAACCAGACGCGTAAAACACACAAGATCTTATCTACATGTTGACGCCAAAATAACAATATAGTATCGACTTCTTTATGCTAATCTGAGGGACAGGTGCAATAGTACAGTGAATCCTCCAATAGTTGCTACTGACTGTGTGTGTGTGTGTGTGTGTGTGTGTGTGTGTGTGTGTGTGTGTGTGTGTGTGCGTGTGTGTGTGTGCGCGTGCGTGTGTGTGTCTGTGTGTCTGACACAGAGAGAGTATCTGTCTGCCAACTACTGTATGCCCATGAGTGGTAGGACTGTGTTTGTGCTAGTTGTGCTAGTAGATGTGTTTGTGCTAGTTGTGCTAGTAGATGTGTTTGTGCTAGTTGTGCTAGTAGATGTGTTTGTGCATGATGTGCTAGTAGATGTGTTTGTGCTAGTTGTGCTAGTAGATGTGTTTGTGCTAGATGTGCTAGTAGATGTGTTTGTGCTAGTTGTGCTAGTAGATGTGTTTGTGCTAGTTGTGCTAGTAGATGTGTTTGTGCTAGTTGTGCTAGTAGATGTGTTTGTGCTAGATGTGCTAGTAGATGTGCATGCTGTGTGGTTAGCCCAAGAGTGAGTGCATGTAGAATACATACACACATGTTTGCACCTGTGTAGAGTGAAGACAACAATAACACAAACACATACACACAAACACATACATGCACGCACGCACGCACCACACACACACACACACACACACACACACACACACACACACACACACACACACACACACACACACACACACAGTACTTACTCAAATGAGTCTTCTTGGACACATTGCCTCCTGAAGCAGAGAATGAGGCAGAGAGAGCACCTATAGAAAATCAACCAAAAACACAGATCTCAGATCAGACATAAACCAACACGTGTGAACCAGAGTTGATCTGCAGGTGAGTCCTCAGTAGGGTTAGGGTTAGGGTCAGATAGGGTTATGCCGGGTGCAGACTAGAAGATTTTAATCCCGATTTTAGCTCTGATTCGCCCCTCCCGACAATCGGGGAGGCGTTCCCGAATCAAGGCTTGTTGGAACCGATTATCTGCCCAAATACTCCTGTAGTGTGAGGTGTTTACCGACCTAATCTTAACGTTCCCCACTGATCGGAGTCTCTCCCATTTTGAATCGTAAATATCAAACATGTTTGATATTTATCCTTGGGACAGCGATGGAATGCTGAGCGGAAACCCACAATAGCCAATGAGATCACATTTCCCTGGTATGAATCGGCACTCTGAAATCGTGTAGTGTGCGGTCCTGCGTCTTGACTGAATCGTGGAGTGTGCGCTCTTACGATTAAAATATAAAAAAATCGGTTAAGATGATCGTTATGTCTGTGGTCTCCCACGTTTATATAAAATCGGTTAAGATTTGAAAATCCTCTAGTCTGCACCCGGCATTAAGGTCAGATAGGGTTAGGGTCAGATAGGGTTAGGGTCAGATAGGGTTAGGGTCAGATGGCTCTGATGGACACGGCAGCTCCATGGGAAAGGCTGCAGAGGTGATGCTGACTGCCAGTGTTAGACACCCTAACCCTTTCTCAGTGACTCACAGACACACACAC